>NC_045552.1:6520224-6670224 GCF_009769535.1 Thamnophis elegans
ACGTGGCACTGCAGAAACCAACCCCAAATTGTCAAACGTTTTCATGGAGACCATCCCATATTAAATCTCAAGATCTTTTGCATCCTGGCTTCCAGAATTCCCAGCCAGGAGAGGATGTGTACTCCAAGCATCTAAAGGCAGAGCTGGACTTTCTGCTTATCCCAGCAACCAAGCATGTCACCCCACCTACTTCTTCAGTCAAGGAAGAGATGACACCTCATCCTATCTGCCCCATTCCTAACAATTATAAATGTACGTGGATGCATGTTGTGAAGTTCCCCTTCAAAAGGGCTGTTTTAACTCTGGACCCATTTTAAGGCCTAGGCTTAAAATGAGTCCTGGGTTGCTGGGCCCCCATGTTCTCCAATTATAAAAAGCTCCTATTTTTATGACCTTATATTTGACCCAGTAATGGCTTGCTCAACTAATGAACTTTCCTCACCGCTTGCCTCCCTGAGCTTTGTTGCACCATTCAAATTTTATCTCCCCATGGTGTGTGTGTGTGTGTGTGTGTGTGTGTGTGTGTAGAATAGAATAGAATAGAATAACAGAGTTGGAGGGGGCCTCAAAGGTCTTTTATTTCAACTCCCTGCGTAGGCAGGAAACCCTATTCCATTTCAGACAAATGGTTATCCGATCTCTTCTTTAAAACTTCCAGTGTGGAGTATTTACAACTTCTGGAGACAAGTGTGTGTATGTGCAGAGGTCCTCTTGCATACCACTCAGGCTGAGTGAAATCTGCTCCCCCTTACTTTCTGACTCCCTGCCGACAATATTGTAAAGTTTAACTTTCTCTGCCCTTTTGCAGGGAGACATTGAGTTGAATTACTTACGAGTAGAAGGAAAGATATTGCAACCATCTGACTGGCAACTGTTATGAATGACTTCAAAATATCTTCCCTCCACAGAAGTTATAGTGAAATAACCATCATTAGCTTCCTCAGGCTTTACACAAGTCTTAGTAGTGTAACTGACTGGAGGAGTGCCTGTGAAGAGATGAAATGTTGAGAGTGTAAGAAAAAAGATTTTTTTTTTAACAAAACAGCTTGATTATTTAACTATTTCATTTTACATCCGAACCATTAATAAATGGTTGTTAGCTGGCAGGAAGATTATATGCTTTTTCCTTAATATGCAAAGGGATTGGCAGAATAATAGCAATAGCACTTAGACTTGCATACTGCTTTGCAGTGCTTCCCAGCTCTCTTTAAACGGTTTACAAAGTCAGCATATTTCCTCCAACAATTTGGGTCCTCATTTTAGCCCCCTTGGAAGGCTGGTGAGATTTGAACAGCCAAATTGTAGGCAGCCTGAAATCAGCAGAAGTAGCCTGCAGTACTGCACTCTAACCACTGCGCCACCACAGCTCATGCTCAGAATTACCTTGTATGTTCTTCACCTTGATTTCCTCCATTTATCATAGATATGAAGAAAAAATTTACTTCGATTGGTGAACTTCTGGAAAACTTTTCTCTACAGTTAGAAGGAACTTTTGGTCCCTTTCTTCTCCCACTTGCCCCCACCCCCCAGTATTTTCCCTGTACATGATAGAGCAAGAGAAAACAACATTTCTCTACAAAATATTCCTAACAAACACACTCCGCTGAAAATGGCAGAGTACATTGAGATTAGTTGAAGCCAATGGCATCATCCAGTCTTCAAGAAAACTGAATTATCCATTGAGATGTTTCACTCACTGAAAGTGGTACGGAGAGTCAAGGAAGAGCAATGGGTTTGATCAGGTTCACACTCCGCCAATGTCATGTCCTCATTTCTACATTGTCCATTGGTGGTAAAACACTTATAGCATTGTAGAGATGTTACTGTAGAGGATAGAAGCAAAATGATTACAGTTCAACAGAGAGCCAACCAAATTATGCACTAATTAATTAAAAAACCCTTTTTAGATGTTAAAGATTAGCATCATATATTCTTTTCCATGTGTGTCTCTTAAGTCATGTCTACCAATAGTTTGAAGGTTGCAGGGGAAAGGAAGAGACTAAAATTGTGGACATCAGAAATTAGTTGATCTTTTGAATAGGAAAAGAGATTCTTCATAAGGAGATATTCAGCTCTTTAGATAAGATTCCCTTTTTATTATTGATTGAGATCAGTCTTTAAAACAACCTGACTGGATACCTGTTAATATTGTTGAATTCCCAATACAGAGTCGACCAAAACAACCACAATTGGTCATTTAGAAAGAAAGAAACCAAATCTTAGCCTATTCCTCAGATACCTGGTTGTTCATTCACCTCCTCATTTATTTACTGAGAAGACCCTCTGTGACACAGGTCACAAAACAGCAACCATCTCCACATTTCTGTACCCCACACCCTCCATCGTTGATGGTATGAAACTATGTTTAAGCATACACACCTATTGAGTGGCACAAATATTTAGGCACATTAAAAGCAGCAAAAGATTTGCATAATGTTCTAATGATGTTCTATTCATGGTGTAACCCAGGACCAATGACAGTTAGCAGAAACCCAACCTGTCAGGACTACCATCTTCAAAAGAGAGAGAAAGAAAAAGCCAAAGATTTTTGGAGGTATTTTAGCAGTGATCTCCCTGTGTAGAGATATACGAAGCCTCCCTCCGCCACCTCTCTAGCATCTCAGTGTTGAATAGCAATACTCACCACCTGTCAGTAAGACTGAAGAGATGAGACAGAAGTAGACAAAAAGGCCAGGAGACATTGTGTGTGGAGAGCGAGTTGACTGCCTTCCTGCACCCAACTATCAAATGCACTCAGCTTTATACTGACTAGGGTGGGTCTCTTGTGGGGAGTTTGGGAGCAATTTTTTTGAGTGGGTGGCATGGAAGACATGAGTGATCACCAAATCCTACACAGAGGAATATCCATTTGCACAATAAAAATGGGAAAAGGGGCAAATGCAACGGTGAAGCAACAAGGTGGTTAAATCTTGTTGAGATTATCCATAACTCAATGTGTTAAGTTAAGCAAGAACTGACTCCTGTTGTAACTGGGCTACTATATAGCATGGGTGTCAAACTTGATTTCATTGAGAGTGGCATCAGAGTTGTGTTTGACTTTAAGAGTCCAGGTGTGTGTGAGTGGAGCCGGCGTGGCTAGCTCAACATCACTTGTCAAGGCTCTGTTTTTGGCCATGACAGCCTCCTGCAGCCCTCAAATCAAGATAGGCAAGGCGGTTTGTCATATTGATGATGAAAGAAAAGTTGATTTAGGCTCTTCTAGTTCATGATATGGGCCTCAACTTTAGCATAAGTTTATGGGTCAAGTAATGCCAATCTATTAAGGGGGCAGGGGGCAAGAAAGGAGGTTCAAAATCACCATTGATCGCAGAGAAGAATGGGCAAAGCAGTGAGTCTCTAGAGATGGGCAAGAGCCCTATAAACAAGCGGTAATTTAGCAGAGGTGACAGTGGTGGGAGCAATTTTTAGAGGCAAAAGACCGGCCTGAAAGAACTAAATGGTGTAAGCAAGCAATTGGGATGGGAGACAACAAGAAAGAGCACAAACTGATTCTAAGACATACAGACTCAAGTGGAGAAGAAGAAACCGGAGGATTTGGAGAACTATGGTGCATTTGGAGGTGGTGGATTGCTGATAATAGTTAGAAAAAGAAGTGAGCAGCAAAATGGAAGATGAAGAGGCTGATGCAACAGCTGTGCCGAAACTACCTAGAACTTCTTAGAGCAGAATAGTGTGGAGAGTATCACAAAGACTAAACAGAAATGTAAATTAAACAAGAACTTTAAAAAATGTAAAAGAAAAGGTGCTGAATGAATTGTCTGTGTTAATAGTTTGGTGAAATGCTTATTGGAAGATATACATAAGAGAATTTTGTAGGTTATGATAAATAGAATTTAAACAATTAACTTGCAATTATATACAAATATATATATATGTCACAACCCCTGGTATGCCCAAATATGGGAGGAACCATACTGCTCCCTCATATATATAATAGAAGTGTGTGTCTCTCTCTCTCTCTCTCTCTGTGTGTGTGTGTGTGTGTGTATAGATAGATAGATAGGTAGGTAGGTAGGTAGGTAGGTAAGTAGGTAGGTAGGTAGGTAGGTAGATAGATAGATAGATAGATAGATAGATAGATAGATAGATAGATAGATGATAGATGATAGATAGATAGATGATAGATAGATAGATAGATAGATAGATAGATAGATAGATAGATAGATAGATAGATAGATAGATACAGTTATAAGTTCCTAATTGAATTAATTGCACCAAGGATATAATGAAATAATTGCACTTTTAAGATATAGCACTGTTGGTATAAATAAATATTGAGGCTTCCTCTCTCTGTCTTTCTCTTTCCTTTTTTTCTTTCTTTTTTATTATCATTTGATATCATTGAATAATTTAGAGATATATAGAGACATATACAGACATATTTATATTACTTACATTGCTATAGGTTAACTGATTGTGGATTAATATATATAAAATAAGCTAAATTAAGGAATTAAATAATTTTTTTTAGAAATTTAAAAGTAATTAATTAGAAAACAACAAACTTAACATCAAAGCAAATATATTATACTATCAGTAGTAATAAGTGTAACAGGATATATTTTATTAATAGCAAATTTAGGACTGTGATCAAAAAATAAAAAAAGAATATTGATGGAAAGAAGTTAAGTTGAAATAAAATAAAAGTTAAGATATTGGATGCAATTTTGGGACAACATGTACTCTATATTAAAAGAACGTGATAAAATTTTAAAAGAGATGACAAGTATCACAACAACATCATTGAAAGACAGAAAAAAGACAACTGTAAATCCAGCAATAATGGTATCGACTGCCTTTCCAGCGAGCCATTCAAGAAACCATGATCAACCTTCAAGAGGCAATAACTAAAAACCGCAGTGAATTGAAAGTGGAGATGAATGAAATGAAAACAGAGATGAGTCAAATGAAAAATGAAGTTAAAAATGATATACAGAAACTAGACGATAAAACGGGAATAATACAACAAACACTGGGAAAAAGTGAATAGTCAATAAAAATGAAAGAAAAAAAACAGAACCAACGGAGAAGAAACTAGAGATAGTTGAAAAAAAGATGAAAACATCAAACAAAGACTTAGAAGACTCCCTCATCCATCTGGAAATGGACAGGGCAGCATTCTATCTCTGATTCCAAAACGTAACAGAAAGAAAAGAGGAAGATTTACAAATGATAATGACAGAAATAATAGCAGAGTTGTTACAAAGAGACAAGCATGAGATCCTAAATGAGTTGAATGAAGTTTACAGTGTAAGCACTAAATTATGCCAGAAGACACCGATTGCCTAGAGAAGCACACATTAAATTTGCGAGGAAAAAAGAGAGAGATATAATTTATAGACTAATAAGAGACAAACCAATAATATACAAAGGAAAGGAGATACAAGCCCTGAAACAAATTCAGTGAAGAGTGAGGTAACAATGGAGAGCCTATCGATTTTTAGCAATACAACTAGTTAAATGGGATATACTATTTAGGTGGTTGGTCCCTGAAGGGATGCTGGCAACTTGGCAGGAGAAAAGGATTAAAGTTGATAATCTGGAGAAGGCACAGGATTTATATGAGCAATTGGCAGGCCCAGAAGAGGAAGGGAGCAGTAATCAGGAGTTAGAATCTAGAAGCCAGATCACTGTCTTTGTATGTCATGCGTGCACAGTCAGCAGTAAAAGGGGTTATTTTTTTTTTGAATGGCTGTGTGGAGACTTTTTCATCTGTCTAGAGGGAAGATCAGAGGGATTACCTGAGGTACACTCCCTCCTTCAAGACCCTGGACAATATGTGATCACATGCAGGGGAAGAACAGATTGAACAGGTCTCAGGTGCTAGCACTCCATCCTGCTCCATTCCACAGGATCTGCTGCATCTTACAAGACATCAGGGCCAACTGTGGACAGCCTATTGAGTGGGTTGGAAAAGTGTTCAGCCCAGATTGTTTTTCAGTTCTTCCTGGTCCTTGATCAGGCTCAACGTCAGCAAGGGGGAGCATCCTGATTTAGAAGGACCGTAAACCAGGGTGGATTTGATTGAAGTCAAGTCGATTTAAATCATGAGTAAAAAGAAAGAGTCACCTGCCTAGTTTTTGGCCCAATGGTCGAATGTCACTTGCCTAGT
Source organism: Thamnophis elegans (assembly GCF_009769535.1). Lineage (NCBI taxonomy): Eukaryota > Metazoa > Chordata > Lepidosauria > Squamata > Natricidae > Thamnophis > Thamnophis elegans. Next base: position 6,526,358 of record NC_045552.1, read on the forward strand.
TTGTATTCCTCATGAATGACTAAACTCATAGCAATTCATTCCTAATCCCGAACCTTCAGCCATTAAACCAAATTGGCTCTCTTGATATTCTTTAAGACATGGTCATTGATCCTGAAACCACTACAGGTAGCCCTTGATGTAAGACCACAATTGGGACTGGAGCTTGTGTCGCTAAGTAACATTGTGAGTTGTGCCCAATTTTACAACCTTTTCTTGGTAGTTAATAACTGCAGTCATTAAGTGAATCACATGGCTGTTCAGCAAATCTGCCTTCCCCCCATTGACGCTGCTGGTTAGGAAAGTTGCAAATGGAGATCATATGTCCCAAGACATGCAACAGATATAAACTCATGCCAGCTGCTTCATGCCCAAAACTCGATACCCAGCTGTGGGAATACTGCCATTGTTGAAAGTTTTATGACCATTTTTAAATCACTTTCTTCAGTTCTGTTCTAACTTCAGATGGCCGCAGAATGAATGGGCCTGTAGTAGAACAATTGTCAGAGGCTTCCTCAACCTGCCTGCCTTCCACCCCTTTCCTGAAGTCTCCTGAAGTTTCTATATCTCAGTTTCAAGGAAACTATATTCCTTAACTGTTGACAGGATGGAGGAGAAGAGACAGAGGACAAGAATTCCAGCTGCCTTCATGTTGGTAGAAGTCAACTCCGCTGCCTTTCCTGAAGCCACCTAATGCTCAGCTTTGCAACTGGGGAAATGTTTTTGACCAATAGGTTGTGGAGGTGGAATGTTGGATCCCAAATGATTGGTTGCCAGAAATAGCAAACTCAGGCAGGGCAGAAGCCATATTTCATTAGGAAACATAGTTGGTAAACCGGGCCGAACCTACACTGGCATGATCTTTGCAAGAAGGAATGTAACAAAATGGATGTAACACGAAACAACAATAACAACAACCACAACAACAAAAAGAATGGAAGTATGCCAGAGGAAAAGGGTCTAAGAGTTCAAGTTAAACTGACTCCAGAATGGATTACAATAGAGGAGGAAATGTGTAGTTTATTGAAGCTGTCTTCTCGTGTGTGTTCAAACTTCCCTTAGGAGAATACACAGACGCAAATACTTTTGTCACCAAAATTTATTTTCATTACGATTTAGAGAAAGACCATTTTAAGAGAAAATGGATTGTTAAAGAAAGACCACTTACCCCTGAGCTAGCCTGCACCTCCATATCCTAAATTGCTACCAATTTCCCAAGAATGTTTAGCCCCAAAGCATTGTAATTCTTAGAACTAAAGCTCCAAACTCCTTCCCACGTTTACAAATTTCAAACGCTAAGGGAAGTAAGGCTTTCGTTTACATCTTAAAAAACATCATATCAAATGTTTGTGTAGCACTGGTACAATTCTTCCTGGTGAGCATGAACTCTACAATGCCGTTGCCCATTTGTGTCTTTCCTATTGGGTAGGAACATACACTGCTTGTTGCACATGCTTGGATCACTGCGTCCTCTTTAATATATCCCACTGTGGAGGAAAAAGAAAGAATAAGGACACGTGAGGTTGGATTATGAGAACAAAAACAATGATATTTTTCTTCTTAACCCCCAAAGGAGCCACAAGGGAGCTATCCATCTCCCTCAAAGTAGCTACACAAAATAGCCACTGTCCTCTTGTCAGCCCTTCAAGGAGACCAGACGAAGAACTTAAAATCAACTCAAAACTCAAAAGTTATAGTAAAAGAATCTCGCAAGAGGGAATGCACTTTCTCCTCCCCTCTTTTTGTTAGTGAGAACAAGGGAGAGTTTTGTCTGGGATGATGTAGATTCCCCAACCTTCGTGGACCGGTGAAGGAGGAAAAAGGATGGTTCCCTGTGCGTGGTTAACAAGGGAGTGCCTACCGCTCCATTTGTGCTTGAATAAATAAAGTATGTGTGTATTCGCCCGGTACTTGTGCAAATGGAGATGTGTGTGGACCTAACTGCTGCTTCTGTGGCCCGATTCTAAATGGCTTATGGCCCAGTAGTGGGCCACGGCCCTCTATCCTTTCAGGAGTGTCAGTTGGGTTGGCCAAATAGTCAAGATGGAGGCTAGAACATGGTTCTAATCCCAGGACTTCAATTGCATTTTTCTCTTTCCTACGGGTATCTCTAATTAAAAGAAATAGCAAGAAAGATAAAGGAAGAAAGATCTTCTACTCACATGTATGCAAGCCAAAATTAGCATGTACACACTGATTCTCATTGCCAAGACAGAGAACTGGCTTGTCTGGTTGGGAAGAATCACCATGTTTTGTATACGATCCAGTGCATGTATATCCATTGGGTTTAAGTTCCTCACGACGTGGCACTGCAGAAAGCAACCCCAAATTGTCAAACGTTTCCATGGAGACCATCCCATATTAAATCTCAAGATCTTTTGCATCCTGGCTTCCAGAATTCCCAGCCAGGAGAGGATATGTACTCCTAGCATCTAAAGGCAGAGCTGGACTTTCTGCTTATCCCAGCCACCAAGCATGTCACCCCACCTACTTCTTTAGCAAAGGAACAGATGACACCTCATCCCATCTGCCCCACTCCTATCCCTTATAAATGTACGTGGATGCATGCTCTGAAGTTCCCCTTCAAAAGGGCTGTTTAAACTCTGGACCAATTTTAAGCCCTAGCCTTAAAATGAGTCCTGGGTTGCTGGGCCGCCATGTTCTCCAATTATAGAAAGCTCCTATTTTTATGACCTTATATTTAACCCAGTAATGGCTTGCTCAACTAATGAACTTTCCTCACCCCTTCCCTTCTGGAGGTTTCTTGCTCCATTCAAATTTTATCTCCTCATGGTGTGTGTGTGTGTGTGTGTGTGTATGTGTGTGTGTAGAATAGAATAGAATAACAGAGTTGGAAGGGGCCTTAAAGGTCTTCTAATTCAACTCCGTAGGCAGGAAACCCTATTCCATTTCAAACAAATGGTTATCCGACCTCTTCTTTAAAACTTCCAGTGTTGGAGTATTTAGAACTTCTGGAGACAAGTGTGTGTATGTGCAGAGGTCCTCTTGCATGCCACTCAGGCAGGGTGAAATCTGCTCCCCCTTACTTTCTGACTCTCTGCCGACAATATTGTAAAGTTTAACTTTCTCTGCCTTTTTGCAGGCAGACATTGAGTTGAATTACTTACGAGTAGAAGGAAAGATATTGCAACCATCTGACTGGCAACTGTTATGAATGACTTCAAAGTATCTTCCCTCTACAGAAGTTATAGTGAAATAACCATCAGTAGCTTCCTCAGGCTTTACACAAGTCTTAGTAGTGTAACTGACTGGAGGAGTGCCTGTGAAGAGATGAAATGTTGGGAGTGTAAGAAAAAAGAATTTTTTTTTAACAAAGCAGTTTGATTATTTAACTATTTCATTTGAGATCCCAACCATTAATAAATGGTTGTTAGCTGGCAGGAAGATTATATGCTTTTTCCTTAATATGCAAAGGGATTGGCAGATTAATAGCAATAGCACTTAAACTTGCATACTGCTTTGCAGTGCTTCCCAGCTCTCATTAAACGCTTTACAAAGTCAGCATATTTCTCCAACAATTTGGGTCCTTATTTTAGCCCCCTTGGAAGGCTGGAAGGCTCATGAGTGAGATTTGAGCCTGGTGAGATTTGAACAGCCAAATTGTACGCAGCCGGAAATCAGCAGAAGTAGCCTGCAGTACTGCACTCTAACCACTGCGCCACCACAGCTCATGCTCAGAATTACCTTGTACGTTCTTCAACTTGATTGCCTCCATTTATCACAGATATGAAGAAACAATTTACTTCGATTGGTGAACTTCTGGAAAACTTTTCTCTACAGTTAGAAGGAACTTTTGGTCCCTTTCTTCTCCCACTTGGCCCCATCCCCCAGTATTTTCCCTGTACATGATAAAGCAAGAGAAAACAACATTTCTCTACAAAATATTCCTAACAAACACACTCCACTGAAAATGGCAGAGTACATTGAGATTAGTTGAAGCCAACGGCATCATCCACCTTCAAGAAAACTGAATTATCCCTTGAGATGATAATGTTGTCTGACAGCTAAATTGAAAGATGTTTCACTCACTGAAAGTGGTACGGAGAGTCAAGGAAGAGCAATGGGTTTGATCAGGTTCACACTCCACCAATGTCATGTCCTCATTTCTACATTGTCCATTGGTGGTAAAACACTTATAGCATTGTAGAGATGTTACTGTAGAGGATAGAAGCAAAATGATTACAGTTCAACAGAGAGCCAACCAAATTATGTACTAATTAATTAAAAAACCCTTTTTAGATGTTAAAGATTAGCATCATATATTTTTTCCAGGTGTGTCTCTTAAGTCATGTCTACCAATAGTTTGAAGGTTGCAGGGGAAAGGAAGAGACTAAAATTGTGGACATCAGAAATTCGTTGATCTTTTGAATAGGAAAAGTGACCCTTCATAAGGAGATATTCAGCTCTTTAGATAAGATTCCCTTTTTATTATTGATTGAGATCAGTCTTCAAAACAAGCAGACTGGATACCTGTTAATATTGTTGAATTCCCAATACAGAGTCAACCAAAACAACCATAATTGGTCATTCAGAATCAGAAAGAAACCAAATCTTAGCCTATCCCTCAGATACCTGGTTGTTCATTCACCTCCTCATTCATTTACTGAGAAGACCCTCTGTGACACAGCTCACAAAACAGCAACCATCTCCACATTTCTGTACCCCACACCCTCCATCGTTGATGGTATGAAACTATGTTTAAGCATACACACCTACTGAGTGGCACAAATATTTAGGCACATTAAAAGCAGCAAAAGATTTGTATAACGTTCTAGTGATGTTCTATTCATGTTGTTACCCAGGACCAACGACAGTTAGCAGAAACCCAACCTGTCAGGACTACCATCTTCAAAAGAGAGAGAAAGAAAAAGCCAAAGATTTTTGGAGGTATTTTAGCAGTGATCTGCCTGTCTAGAGATGTAAGAAGCCTCCCTCCGCCACCTCTCTAGCATCTCAGTGTTGAATAGCAGTACTCACCACCTGTCAGTAAGACTGAAGAGATGAGACAGAAGTAGACAAAAAAGCCAGGAGCCATTGTGTGTGGAGAGCGAGTTGACTGCCTTCCTGCACCCAACTATCAAAGGCACTCAGCTTTATACTGACTAGTGGGGTCTCTTGTGGGGTGTTTGGGAGCAATTTTTTTGAGTAGGAGGACATGAGTGATCACCAAATCCCACACAAAGAAATATCCATTTGCACAATAAAAATGGGAAAAGGGGCAACTGCAATGGTGAAGCAACAAGGTGGCTAAATCTTGTTGGGATTATCCATAACTCAATGTGTTAAGTTAAGCAAGAACTGACTCCTGTTGTAACTGGGCTACTATATAGCATGGGTGTCAAACTCGATTTCATTGAGGGCTGCATCAGGGTTCTGTTTGACTTCAAGAGTCCAGGTGTGTGTGAGTGGCGCTGGTGTGGCTAGCTCAACATCACTTGTCAAGGCTCCATTTTTGGCCATGATAACCTCCTGCAGCCCTCTGACAGTGAAAGCGAAGCTCAGGGAGGCTGTACGCAGCTAACCTGGGCTCTGTTGATGGCTGCAATGGGCTCCTGCAGCCCTCTGCCAGTGAAAATGGAGCTCTCCCTGGCAGAGGTACCATGGGCTGGTCCTTCATTGTTTCCAAGATGGCCCAGCAGGCCAGATCTAAGCACTCTGTGGGCCGGATCTGGCTGGTGGACCTTGAGTTTGACACCCCTGCTACAGAGGAAATCTATTTTTACCCCTATATTTCTACTTGCATTTTTACATGCTTTCAAATTGTTATGTTGGTAGAAGCTGGGACAAGTAATGGGAGCTCACTCCATTACCAGGCATGGGTTGCTGCCGAGATTGCTGCCAGTTCGCTACCTGCATGCTTTGCACACGCTGTGTCTTTGTAAACAGTTGACTGTAAATTCTTTTGCATATGTGCAGAACATGAAAAATATAGTGAAAACATGCAGGTAACAGCATGACTGACCAGGGGACCAGTTCAGGGGTGTGGTCAGCCTGGGTCGCTACCAGTTCCAGTGACCAAGGCCAAAATACCACTACCAGTTTGCCAGAACCAGTGAGAACCGGTAGCAAGTCACCTCTGTCCGTTACACAGTGCTAGGAATTGTTAACCGCCAAACCACCAACCTTTCTGATCGACAAGCTCAGAGTCTTAGCCACTGAGCTTTTTTGGAACAAAATAATACTACATTGAACAGGGATTTTGAGAGCCAGAGTCCTGGGTTGAAGTTCTTCCTCGATTTTGGAGGAATCCTTAACAACAACTTATTCCAATTTTTTTCAAATTTCACTTCCCTCCCATATTTACCACTGGCATTACTTACCTGTTGAGATGACCGAAGAAAGGAGGCACAGGAGAAAGATTCTAGCAGACATTATGATGGCAGTGTGGATTGACTGTGTTTAGAGAAGGCAGTGTGAGATTATTTGTGGTTCCTGGAGTATTCATACCTTGAAGGGTGAGTTTGAAGAACTCTGCTGATTAGCTGGAACAGGAGTTGAGGATGACAATTAAAACTCATACAGAGGAGTAGAGCAACTTACATAGGGAGTTGAGGAAAGGGAAACTTATAAACGTGTGTTTATGTCTCTCTCTCTCTCTCTCTCTCTCTCTCTCTCTCTCTCTCTCTCTCTGTGTAGATAGATAGATAGATATAGTTATAAGTTCCTAATTTAATTAATTACACTAAGGATATAATGAAATAATTGCACTTTTAAGATATAGCACTGTTGGTATTAATAAATATTGAGGCTTCCTCTCTTTGTCTTCCTCTTTCCTTGTTTTTTCTTTCTTTTTTATTATCATTTGGTGTAATTGAATAATTTAGAGATATATAGAGACATATACAGACATATTTATATTACTTACGTCACTACAGGATAACTGATTGTGGATTAATATAGATAAAATAAGATAAATTAAGGAATTACTTTAAAAAACTTTTTAGAAATTTAAAAGTAATTAATTTAAAAACAACAAACTTAACAGGAAAGCAAATACATTATACAATCAGTAGTAATTAGTGTAACAGAATATATTTTATTAATAGCAAATTTAGGTCTGTGATCAAAAAATAAAAAAAGAATATTGATAGAAAAAGTTAAGTTGAAATAAAATAATAGTTAAGATATTGGATGCAACTTTGGGACAACATGTACTCTATATTAAAAGAATGAGATAAAATTTTAAAAGAGATGACAAGTATCACAACAGCATCATTGAAAGACAGAAAAAAGACAACTGTAAATCCAGCAATAATGGTATCGACTGCCTCTCCAGCATCCCAAAAGTCAACAAAAGCAAAGGCCACAATGGAAAAACAAAATACAGCATCGAATATCCAAAATGTGCAGGATACATTGCAAGCCATTCAAGAAACCATGATCAACCTTCAAGAGGCAATAACTAAAAACCGCAGTGAATTGAAAGCGGAAATGAATGAAATGAAAACAGAGATGAGTCAAATGAAAAATGAAGTTAAAAATGATATACAGAAACTAGACGATAAAATGGGAATAATACAACAAACACTGGGAAAAAGTGAATAGTCAATAAAAGTGGTAGAAAAAAGAACAGAACCAACGGAGAAGAAACTAGAGCTAGTTGAAAAAAAAGATGAAAATATCAAACAAAGACTTAGAAGACTCCCTCATCCATCTGGAAATGGACAGGGCAGCATTCTATCTCTGATTCCAAAACAAAAGAGGAAGATTTACAAAGGATAATGACAGAAATAATAGCAGAGTTGTTACAAAGAGACAAGCATGAGATACTAAATGAGTTGAATGAGATTTACAGCGTGAGCACTAAATTATGCCAGAAGACACCAATTGCCTAGAGAAGCACACATTAAATTTGCCAGGAAAAAAGTGAGAGATATAATTTATAGAATAGTAAGAGACGAACCAATGATATAAAAAGGAAAGGAGATACAAACCCTGAAACAAATTCAGTGAAGAGTGAGGTAACAATGGAGAGCCTATCGATTTTTAGCAATACAACTAGTTAAATGGGATATACTATTTAGGTGGTTGGTTCCTGAAGGGATGCTGGCAACTTGGCAGGAGAAAAGGATTAAAGTTGATAATCTGGAGAAGGCACAGGATTTATATGAGCAACTGGCAGGCCCAGAAGAGGAAGAGAGCAGTAAGGAGGAGTTAGAATCTAGAAGCCAGATCACTGTCTTTGTATGTCATGCATGCACAGTCAGCAGTAAAGGTTTTTTTTTTTGAATGGCTGTGTTTTTCAGTTCTTCCTGGTCCTTGATCAGGCTCAACGTCAGCAAGGGGAGCATCCTGATTTAGAAGGACCCTAAACCAAGGTGGATTTGATTGAAATCAAGTTGATTTAAATCATGAGTAAAAAGGCTCGATTTAAATTGACTTGATTTAAACCATGATTTTTAAAGGGCAGGTGTCATCTCTGTCCCGCAGTGGCTCCTCCTCTGACCTGCTGTTGGCTCACCAACAGTCACCATATTGCAGACTACTGAATACAGCCTCATGCTACATCACTAAGCTCCATTTCATGCTGAATAAACTAAGTTATGAATGTATCTCAAGTAGTAAACTATCTTTAGATAGATTTTTTTTCTCCAAAGCATTTTATTAAAATAAATTTGATAAAAATCAAAACCTCCCATTTAAATTTTAAAAAAAATCCAATTTAAAGTTTTAAAAAAACCACTTTGAAAAAAACTTTTAAAAAAGCATAGCTTTTTATCCACCCTACCATAAACTGCTTTAACTGTACTGGGGGGGAAAAAACCTCTCCGATGGCTTGCAGGTCTTGACTAATTTCCCATCTGCTCAGACTTTCTCGCCGTTCTGCTTGTCCTTTGAACATCCTGTGTTTAAACTTGTCTTTGTTTGAGACAAGAGGATCTGCCATTCTGCCTTGTCCTTGGTCTGGAGGGCTGCTGAAATGGACCCCTGGTTTTCATCTAATTAGCCCGTTAGTATGCTTGTGCTTGCAGTCTATGTGATGACAATTTTGAACTACATGCACTTTTCAGACTGAAGTTTTCACAAGGGGTAAATTATTGGAGACTTTTTCAGTAAGCAGACCTTGGATATCTTGGACTTGGCTTGGGTTTGCAGCCTTCTGAGCTAAATGATATTTTGACTGTCCTTGGTTGCTTATGGCGCAAGGGAGCTGTGTGTAAGTTGTAGACCTGTGATGGTGCACCTATGGCACCTGTGCCAGAGGTAACACGTAGAACCCTCTCTGTGGGCACGTGCACAGTTGTCAGCTGCTCTTCTGGTTTATGGTGCACTGATGCACGCCAGCCAGCTGGTCTTCGCTGGCTGTGGAAAACAGTCTGAAAACGGCTCAAAGAATGCCCTAAAAACAGGGCTTTGGGGGAGCCATTTTCAAAAACCTTTGCCTGCCCAAAATGCTCTCTCACAGCGAACTGGTAGTAAACTATTTAGGAACCCACCACTGGTGCAGATATGTCAGTTGCACAATCCTGGCAGCCATCTTAACTTTTTGAGCCTGTCCTGAATTTACCCGATGCTCTCACTTATGTTATGAGGGAAAAAGGAGTCCAAGCAAGGAAGGGCATATATCAATATTTGCACGATAGATGGCACAATGCCATGGCTTCTTGTTCTCTCTCAGGCTGCTCAGTTTGTTCTTTCTGTGCTGGACAAAATATTCCAGGAAGAACTTTATAATCACTTGCCTATGGGACCTACTTGAAGCAGTTCAGGGCATCCTGTCTGATTTTATAAACTTTTCCGCCATGAGTGTTCAGCAAATGATTGTGATTGTTAAAGGGAATCACAAAGCCACTCAGTGAATCCAGTATGGAAGACAGGAGGGATCAGAAACAGCTATTTTATTCAGAACACCCTTGTTTATATAAATTTTAAAGAAATAGATACTGAATGCAAATTTCTTTGTCATAGCAATTTATTTTTATGATGATTCTGTGGACTTTGAAAATAGAAAACACTTATTTTATTGAGCTGTGGTCTCAAAGCATGATAGTCAACATTTTTGGCCCAAATTTCTAGCTGACTCAGGCAAAGCTCGCAAGCATCTGTTATTCAAATCTCTACTTATTTATTTATTTATTGAATTTATAGGCCACCCTATCCCGAAGGACTCCTTAATTCACTATTAAATCTCCAATTTTCCAATTGTTTATAAAAAAAAAATGGAAGGAACGAAGGAAGAAAGGAAGGAAGGAAGGAAGGAAGGAAGGAAGAGAAAAAGGAAGGAAGGAAATGTCTACTCACAAAATTCTGATACTGTGGTACAGGCTATCGTAAAACACAGATCCTGTTCGCCAACGCAGGCTACAGATTGATTGGCTTCACAAGAATCCTCATCTAGTGCAAAGCAGCCTGGGCACAGTAACCCATTTGGTTGAAAGTCTTCATAATTTTCCACTGGAGGAAGCAAATTTTCCAGTTAGCAAAGTTTCATGATCACCACTAACCCTTTAAATGTCTATCCAACTTGACATTCTTTTCACATACTTGAGTTCAATTCCAGCTCGGATGGAATCAAGGAACCCAAGATTCTTTGCAACAAGCAAGAGTTTTAAAAAAAGCTAGAGTTGGAAAATAATGTATTAAAGTGTAGATACTTACACAGAAGCAGTTCTACATTAGTTCATAATGGACAGGATAATTTTGGTCATAACTGGAGAACTACATATTACATGTAACTACATTACATATAGTAATGTTTCTTTTCATTGAATTATTGTATGCCGCTCAGAGTCTATAGCTTGGAGGAGGTGATAGGTATCATATAAACTACGTCCATCAAATGAAGCGCAAAAAGGTAGAGTTTGAAAAAGTTGTATTAAGGTGTAGATACTTACACGGAAGCACTTCTGCATTACAGAGATCAGTCTGGCAACAGTTACCTCTGGCTATTTCAAATCTACTATCTACTGTTGTGCTGCTAAAGAGGCCTTCAAAACAATTCTCACGAGTAACACATTCTTTGACAGTTAAACTCATTGGAATTTCGACTGCAGAAGAGAATTAGAAAAAGAAATATGGAACTCAGCAGAAAATGACAAATTGTGTATGAACCATGTTTATTTCACTTTAAGAAATGTGTACCGACCCAAACTTTTGAGCGAACTTCCATGGCTGTGTTTTCCTCCTTCCAACCCAGCACATATCCCAATATTCCAGTTCTTGGACCTGCAGAGATTAACTGGCCAGTTAAACTTCTGCAAATGAGGAAAGACAAGAATGTTGATCTTCTGGCTCCTAAATTTTACCTGTGCTACTAAACCTCACTGTCTTTCACATAGATGTTGACACCTTTGAAGATTTATTTATTCCCAAGAAACATATAAGCACAGGCAACTGCAGAATCTGGAGCTTTTGCAGAATGATGACTGTTCCATTGTGACAAAGTCATGTAAGCTCCTTCTGTTTATCTTGCAATTTGTGTTGCAGATTCAAAAGGGCAAAGTGTAGATTGCTACATCAGGATGTAAGTTTCATGACTTGTCCTCTCTTGTCCCCTTGTACATGTCAATTAACCAAAGTTTTAAAAATTACATTTCCAATTCTACTGTCCCTCTTTGAACCCCCAAGATAAGTCATTGAAGGAACGTCCCAAACCTAACCATGTTTTAGTACAACCTAGATGCTAAATTTTAGCATTTTACTGTTGTTTGACAGTGAAATGGGCGACATATGTCGGCAAAGATGTTGAGACTCCGGAAAGAGTGCGGAGAAGAGCAACAAAGATGATTAGGGGACTGGAGGCTAAAACCTATGAAGGACAGTTGCAGGAATTGGGTAGGTCTAGTAAAAAGAAGGACTAGCAGTGACATGATAGTGTTCCAATATTTGAGGGGCTGCCACTGGAATTGGCGGTTAACGTATCCTCCAAAGGATCTGAAGGCAGGATAAGAAGCAAGGATATATGCAACCAAGAACTAAGGAGAAATTTGCTGACAATAAGACCAATCAATCAGTGGAACGGCTTCTCTCGAGAAGTTGTGAATGGTCCAATACTGGAGGTTGTAAGAAGAGACTGGAGAGTCATTTGTCTGAAATGGTCTAATCTAGTGTCTCCTGCCTGAGCAGGGAGTTGGACTAGAAGACCTCCAAGGTCCCTTCTAACTCTGATCTTCTATGTTCTAATAAATATATACATTTTACATAAAAAATGAGAAACATGTGCAGGTTATTCTTTGATGATGCAAAAACCAAGTGATGGACATGCCTGAGAACAAACTCAACTTTCACTTACATAAAGTACAATTGACAACTGTAGTAGAACAAAATTCTTCATCTTCTTTGCACTCCACCACCTTCACATTCTCTTCTTCACATTCAGTTCCAAGGGCAACACATGTTTGACACTTTAGAGACGTCACTATAAATAAAAGACATAGTCATGCCAATGATCAGTGTCACCCTTCTATGTTTTTCACTCCTCCTAGCATTTACATTCAAGACTCCTGTTATAATCTGGTTTACTAAGCATGTCTCCCCTGTTGTTGTTTTTCTGCTGGGGACCTGTGGAATGGTGGGAGAGGAGATCAGCTTGTGGAAATGGAAGTTGAGATTGAGAGAGAGATTCACCTTTTTGTACTGCTAACTTTTTTGTGGTAGTTAATAACTGCAGTCATTAAGTGAATCACATGGCTGTTCAGCAAATCTGCCTTCCCCTATTGACGCTGCTGGTCAGGAAGGTTGCAAATGGGGATCATATTTCCTAAGACATGCGACGGATATAAGCACATGCCAGCTGCTTCACACCCAAAATTTGATACCTGGCTGTGGGAATACTGCCGTTGTTGAAAGTGTTAGGACCATTTGTAAGTCTTTTTTTTCAGTTCTGTGCTAACTTCAGATGGGTGCAGAACAAATTGATTTGTAGTAGAACAATTGACCAGAGGCTTCTTCAACCTGCCTGCCTCCCATCCTTTTCCTGAAATTTCCTGAAGTTTCTATATTTCAGTTTCAAGGAAATTAAATTCCTTACCTGTTGACAGGATGGAGGAGAAGAGACAGAGGACAAGAATTCCAGCTGCCCTCATGTTGGTAGAAGTCAACTCCGCTGCCTTTCCTGAAGCCACCTACTGCTCAGCTTTGCAACTGGGGAAATGTTTTTGAACAATTAGGTTGTGGAGTGGAATGTTGGGTCCCAAATGATTGGCTGCCAGAAATAGCAAACTCAGGCAGGGCAGAAGCCCAATTTCATTAGGAAGGATAGTGGTGTTCTTAGAAAATCTACACAAAATAAACTTTGCTCAGCAGTCAAATGGGGCTGTGATTTCTTGTTTACTACATCTCTACATCTTCCTCTGCTTTTTCAAAGCTTAGTTTGGCTTCTAAAGCTGATTTTTATACCCTACTGTAATTCTTTATATCTAATTGGAACCTTTTCCTCTCTAGACTGTGTTTCACCTTAATTCCTACATTCATTCATTGGGATCGTTTTGGATGTTTTTCTGATCCTACAGTTGTGCATAATATATATGTATCTGTGTGTGTATATATACATATACATATACATATACATATACATATACATATACATATACATATACATATACATATACATATACATATACATATACATATACATATACATATACATATACATATACATATACATATACATATACATATACATATACATAAACATATACATATACATATACGTATGTATATTTAAAGTCACAACCCCTGGTATGCCCAAATATGGGAGGAAGTTCACTACTTCCCTTCTCTGTCCATCGGCTCGTCACAAGAGACTATCCAGACAGAAACCCAATATTTTTACTGTTGCCTTTTTGTTACATTTGTGTTGTATTTGTGCTGATAAATAAATAAAGGGAGACTAGTATAGATCTATTTCAAGCTATTTAGCTCTCATCAGCTAGTCATACCCTTACTGGGATTCGAACCTGGGCTGTATTGCATCTTAGGCAGATGTGTTGACCATTAAGCCACAGGCTCTCCTCTGTTATCAGCTGAGCCAGACAGAAAGGTATATATTTAAAGTCACAATCCCTGGTATGCCCAAATATGGGAGGAAATATATCTATATATCATCTATATCTATATATCTATATCTATATCTATATCTATATCTATATCTATATCTATATCTATATCTATATCTATATCTATATCTATATCTATATCTATATCTATATCTATATCTATATCTATATCTATATCTATATCTATATCTATATCTATATCTATATCTATATCTATATCTATATCTATATCTATATCTATATCTATATCTATATCTATATCTGTCTGTGTGTGTGTATGTATATGTATATATATATATGTTATATTTATGCTGATAAATAAATAAAGGGAGACTAGTGTAGATCTATTTCAAGCTATTTAGCTCTCATCAGCTAGCCATACCCAAGTTTGGGAATCGAACCTGTGCTCCATTGCCTCCCAGGCGGGGAGTTAACCATTTGAGCTACAGAGAACGACTCCTTATCAGCCAGCCAGGGTGGGAGGTATATACTTAAAGTCACAACCCCTGGTATGCCCAAGTATGGGAGGAAGGTCACACTTCCACTCTCTGTCATTAGGCTCGTCACAAGAGACCATCCAGACAGAAACCCAATATTTTTTACTGTTGCCTTTTTGTTACATTTGTTATATTTATGCTGATAAATAAATAAAGGGAGACTAGTGTAGATCTATTTCAAGCTATTTAGCTCTCATCAGCTAGCCATACCCAAGTTTGGGAATCGAACCTGTGCTCCATTGCCTCCCAGGAGGCCTAGTCTCCCTTTATTTATTTATCAGCATAAATATAACAAATGTAACAAAAAGGCAACAGTAAAAAATATTGGGTTTCTGTCTGGATGGTCTCTTGTGACGAGCCTAATGACAGAGAGTGGAAGTGTGACCTTCCTCCCATACTTGGGCATACCAGGGGTTGTGACTTTAAGTGTGTGTATGTATGTATATATATATATATATATGTATATATATATATATATATATATATATATATATATATATATATATATATGTATATATGTATATATGTATATATGTATATATGTATATATGTATATATGTATATATGTATATATGTATATATGTATATATGTATATATGTATATATGTATATATATATATATATATATATATATATATATATATATATATATATATATATATATATATATGTCAGTACTTTGTTATATTAATGATAAGTCTCTGTATGTATATCCATTGGGTTTAAGTTCCTCACGACGCGGCACTGCAGAAAGCAACCCCAAATTGTCAAACGTTTCCACGGAGACCATCCCATATTAAATCTCAAGATCTTTTGCATTCTGGCTTCCAGAATTCCCAGCCAGGAAAGGATATGTACTCCAAGCATCTAAAGGCAGAGCTGGACTTTCTGCTTATCCCAGCAACCAAGCAGGTCACCCCACCTACTTCTTTAGCAAAGGAACAGATGACACCTCATCCCATCTGCCCCACTCCTATCCCTTATAAATGTACGTGGATGCACGTTCTTAAGTTCCCCTTCAAATGGGCTGTTTTAACTCTGGACCAATTTTAAGCCCTAGCCTTAAAATGAGTCCTGGGTTGCTGGGCCGCCATGTTCTCCAATGATAGAAAGCTCCTATTTTTATGACTTTATATTTGACCCAGTAACGGCTTGCTCAACTAATGAACTTTCTTCACCCCTTGCCTCCCTGAGCTTTGTTGCACCATTCAAATTTTATCTCCCCATGTGTGTGTGTGTGTGTGTTTGTGTGTTTGTGTGTGTGTGTTTGTGTGTTTGTGTGTGTGTGTGTAGAATAGAATAGAATAGAATAGAATAGAATAACAGCGTTGGAAGGGACCTTAAAGGTCTTCTAAGTCAACTCCGTAGGCAGGAAACCCTATTCCATTTCAAACAAATGGTTATCCGACCTCTTCTTTAAAACTTCCAGTGTTGGAGTATTTACAACTTCTGGAGACAAGTGTGCATATGTGCAGAAGTCCTCTTGCACACCACTCAGGCTGAGTGAAATCTTCTCCCCCTTACTTTCTGACTCCCTGCCGACAATATTGTAAAGTTTAACTTTCTCTGCCCTTTTGCAGGGAGACATTGAGTTGAATTACTTACGAGTAGAAGGAAAGATATTGCAACCATCTGACTGGCAACTGTTATGAATGACTTCAAAGTATCTTCCCTCCACAGAAGTTATAGTGAAATAACCATCATTAGCTTCCTCAGCCTTTACACAAGTCTTAGTAGTGTAACTGACTGGAGGAGTGCCTGTGAAGAGATGAAATGTTGAGAGTGTAAGAAAAAAGATTTTTTTTTAACAAAGCAGTTTGATTATTTAACTATTTCATTTGAGACCCCAACCATTATTAAATGGTTGTTAGCTGGCAGGAAGATTATATGCTTTTTGCTTAATATGCAAAGGGATTGGCAGATTAATAGCAATAGCAATAGCACTTAAACTTGCATACTGCTTTACAGTGCTTCCCAGCTCTCTTTAAACGGTTTACAAAGTCAGCATATTTCCTCCAACAATTTGGGTCCTCATTTTAGCCCCCTTGGAAGGCTGGTGAGATTTGAACTGCCAAATTGTAGGCAGCCGGCAATCAGCAGAAGTAGCCTGCAGTACTGCACTCTAACCACTGCGCCACCACAGCTCATGCTCAGAATTACCTTGTATGTTCTTCACCTTGATTTCCTCCATTTATCATAGATATGAAGAAACAATTTACTTCGATTGGTGAACTTCTGGAAAACTTTTCTCTACAGTTAGAAGGAATTTTTGGTCCCTTTCTTCTCCTACTTGCCCCCACCCCGCAGTATTTTCCCTGTACATGATAGAGCAAGAGAAAACAACATTTCTCTACAAAATATTCCTAACAAACACACTCCACTGAAAATGGCAGAGTACATTGAGATTAGTTGAAGCCAATGGCATCATCCACCTTCAAGAAAACAGAATTATCTCTTTAGATGTTTCACTCACTGAAAGTGGTACGGAGAGTCAAGGAAGAGCAATGGGTTTGATCAGGTTCACACTCCGCCAATGTCATGTCCTCATTTCTACATTGTCCATTGGTGGTAAAACACTTATAGCATTGTAGAGATGTTACTGTAGAGGATAGAAGCAAAATGATTACAGTTCAACAGAGAGCCAACCAAATTATGCACTAATTAATTAAAAAACCCTTTTTAGATGTTAAAGATTAGCATCATATATTTTTTCCATGTGTGTCTCTTAAGTCATGTCTACCAATAGTTTGAAGGTTGCAGGGGAAAGGAAGAGACTAAAATTGTGGACATCCCAAATTAGCTGCGATGGGCTCCTGCAGCCCTCTGCCAGTGAAAATGGAGCTCTCCCTGGCAGAGGCACCATGGGCTGGTCCTTCATTGTTTCCAGGATGGCCCTGCAGGCCAGATCTAAGCACTCTGTGGGCCGGATCTGGCTGGTGGGCCTTGAGTTTGACACCCCTACTACAGAGGAAATCTATTTTTACCCCTATATTTCTACTTGCATTTTTACATGCTTTCAAATTGTTATGTTGGTAGAAGCTGGGACAAGTAATGGGAGCTCACTCCATTACCAGGCATGGGTTGCTGCCGAGATTGCTGCCAGTTCGCTTCCTGCATGCTTTGCACACGCTGTTTATTTGTAAACAGTTGACTGTAAATTCTTTTGCATATGTGCAGAACATGAAAAATATAGTGAAAACATGCAGGTAACAGCATGACTGACCATGGGACCAGTTCAGGGGCGTGGCCAGCCTGGGTCGCTACCAGTTCCAGTGACCAAGGCCAAAATACCACTACCAGTTTGCCAGAACTAGTGAGAACCGGTAGCAACTCACCTCTGTCCGTTACACAGTGCTAGGAATTGTTAATCGCCAAACCGCCGACCTTTCTGATCGACAAGCTCAGAGTTTTAGTCACTGAGCCCTTTTGGAAGAAAATAATACTATGTTGAATGGGGATTTTGAGAGCCAGAGTCCTGGGTTGAAGATCTTCCTCGATTTTGGAGGAATCCTTAACAACAACTTACTGCAATTTTTTTTTCAAATTCCTCTTCCCTCCCATATTTACCACTGGCATTACTTACCTGTTGAGATGACCGAAGAGAGGAGGCACAGGAGGAAGATTCTAGCAGACATTATGATGGCAGTGTGGATTGACTGTGTTTAGAGAAGGCGGTGTGAGATTATTTGTGGTTCCTGGAGTATTCTTACCTTGAAGGATGAGTTTGAAGAACTCTGCTGATTAGCTGGAAAGGGAGTTGAGGATGACAATTAAAACTCATACAGAGGAGTAGAACAACTTTCATAGGGAGTTAAGGAAAGGGAAACTTGTAAACGTATATGTGTGTGTGTGTATATCTATATCATCTATATCTATATCTATATCTATATCTATATCTATATCTATATCTATATCTATATCTATATCTATATCTATATCTATATCTATATCTATATCTATATCTATATCTATATCTATATCTATATCTATATCTATATCTATATCTATATCTATATCTATATCTATATCTATATCATCTATAGATAGATAGATAGATAGATAGATAGAGTTATAAGTTCCTAATTGAATTAATTGCACTAAGGATATAATGAAATAATTGCACTTTTAAGATATAGCACTGTTGGTTTAAATAAATATTGAGGCTTCCTCTCTTTGTCTTCCTCTTTCCTTGTTTTTTCTTTCTTTTTTATTATCATTTGGTGTCATTGAATAATTTAGAGATATATAGAAACATATACAGACATATTTATTTTACTTACATCGCTACAGGATAACTGATTGTGGATTAATATAGATAAAATAACATAAATTAAGGAATTACTTAAAAAAAATTAAAAATGTAAAGGTAACTAATTAGAAAATAACAAACTTAACAGCAAAGCAAATATATTATACTATCAGTAGTAATTAGTGTAACAGAATATATCACATTAATAGCAAATTTAGGACTGTGATCAAAAAAGAAAAAAAAAGAATATTGATAGATAGAAAGAAGTTAAGTTGAAATAAAATAATAGTTAAGATATTGGATGCCACTTGGGGACAACATGTACACTAAATTAAAAGACGAGATAAAATTTTAAAGGAGATGACAAGTATCACAGCAACATCATTGAAAGACAGAAAAAAGACAGACTGTAAATCCAGCAATAATGGTATCGACTGCCTCTCCAGCATCCCAAAAGTCAACAAAAGCAAAGGCCACAATGGAAAAACAAAATACAGCATCGAATATCCAAAATGTGCAGGATACATTGCAAGCCATTCAAGAAACCATGATCAACCTTCAAGAGGCAATAACTAAAAACCGCAGTGAATTGAAAGCGGAAATGAATGAAATGAAAACAGAGATGAGTGAAATGAAAATTGAAGTTAAAAATGATATACAGAAACTAGACGATAAAATGGGAATAATACAACAAACACTGGGAAAAAGCGAATAAAAGTGGTAGAAAAAAGAACAGAACCAACGGAGAAGAAACTAGAGCTAGTTGAAAAAAAAGATGAAAACATCAAACAAAGACTTAGAAGACTCCCTCATCCATCTGGAAATGGACAGGGCAGCATTCTATCTCTGATTCCAAAACAAAAGAGGAAGATTTACAAAGGATAATGACAGAAATAATAGCAGAGTTGTTACATGAGATACTAAATGAGTTGAATGAGATTTACAGCGTGAGCACTAAATTATGCCAGAAGACACCGATTGCCTAGAGAAGCACACATTAAATTTGCAAGGAAAAAGTGAGAGATATAATTTATAGAATAGTAAGAGACGAACCAATGATATACAAAGGAAAGGAGATACAAACCCTGAAACAAATTCCGTGAAGAGTGAGATAACCAAGGAGAGCCTACCGATTTTTAGCAATACAACTAGTTAAATGGGATATACTATTTAGGTGGTTGGTCCCTGAAGGGATGCTGGCAACTTGGCAGGAGAAAAGGATTAAAGTTGATAATCTGGAGAAGGCACAGGATTTATATGAGCAATTGGCAGGCCCAGAAGAGGAAGAGAGCAGTAAGGAGGAGTTAGAATCTAGAAGCCAAATTACTGTCTTTGTATGTCATGCGTGCACAGTCAGCAGTAAAAGGGGTTTTGTTTTTTTGAATGGCTGTGTGGAGACTTTTTCATCTGTCTACAGGGAAGATCAGAGGGATTACCTGAGGTACACTCCCTCCTTCAAGACCCTGGACAATATGTGATCACATGCAGGGGAAGAACAGATTGAACAGGTCTCAGGTGCTAAGCACTCCATCCTGCTCCATTCCACAGGAACTGCTGCATCTTACAAGACATCAGGGCCAACTGTGGGCAGCCTATTGAGTGGGTTGGAAAAGTGTTCAGCCCAGATTGTTTTTCAGCTCTTCCTGGTCCTTGATCAGGCTCAATGTCAGCAAGGGGGAGCATCCTGATTTAGAAGCACCGTAAACCAGGGTGGATTTGATTGAAATCAAGTCGATTTAAATCATGAGTAAAAAGGCTCGATTTAAATCGACTTGATTTAAACCATGATTTTTAAAGGGCAGCTGTCATCTCTGTCCCGCAGTGGCTCCTCCTCTGACCCATTGTTGATTCACCAACAGTCGCCATATTGCAGAATATACAGCCTCATGCTACATCACTAAGCTCCGTTGAATAAACTAAGTTATGAATGTATCTCAAAAGTAAAGTATCTTTAGATAGATTTTTTTCTCCCAAAGCATTTTATTAAAATAAATTTGATAAAAATCAAAAACTCCCATTTAAAATTTAAAAAATCCAATTTAAAGTTTAAAAAAAAACAATTAAAAAGAACTTTTTAAAAAAAGCATCATTTTTTATCCACCGTACCATAAACTGCTTTAACTGTATTGGGAAAAAAAAACACCTCTCCGATGGCTTGTAGGTCTTGACTAATTTCCCATCTGCTCAGACTTTCTCTGCTTCTCCTGCATTTCTCGCCGTTCCGCTTGTACTTTGGACATCCCGTGTTTAAACTTGTCTTTCTTTGAGACAGAGGATGGGCCAGTCTGCCATTCTCCATAGGCCTTGTCCTTGGTCTGGAGGGCTGCTTTAATTGACCAATGGTTTTCATCTAACTAGCCCGTTGGTATGCTTGTGCTTGCAGTTTATGTGATGACAATTTTGAACTACATGCACTTTTCAGACTGAAGTTCCCACAGGGAGGGGGTAAATTATTGGAGACTTTTTCAGTAAGCAGACCTTGGATATGTTGGATTTGGCCTGGTCTTTGCAGCCTTCTGAGCTAAATGATATTTTGACTGTCCTTGGTTGCTTATGGCACAAGGGAGCTGTGTGTAAGTTGTAGACCTGTGATGGTGAACCTATGGCACCCGTGCCAGAGGTAGCACGTAGAACCCTCTCTTTGGGCACATGCGCTGTTGTCAGCTGCTCTTCTGGTTTATGGTGCACCGATGCACGCCGGCCAGCTGGTCTTCGCTGGCTGTGGAAAACAGCCTGAAAACGGCTCAAAGAATGCCCTAAAAACAGGGCTTTGGGGGAGCCATTTTCAAAAACTTTTGCCCGCACAAAATGCTCTCTCACAGCGAACTGGGAGTAAACCATTTAGGAACCCACCACTGGTGCAGATATGTCAGTTGCACAATCCTGGCAGCCATCTTAACTTTTTGAGCCTGTCCTGAATTTACCCGATGCTCTCACTTATGTTATGAGGGGAAAAGGAGTCCAAGCAAGGGAGGGCATATATCAATATTTGCACGATAGATGGCACAATGCCATGGCTTCTTGTTCTCTCTCAGGCTGCTCAGTTTGTTCTTTCTGTGCTGGACAAAATATTCCAGGAAGAACTTTATAATCACTTGCCTATGGGACCTACTTGAAGCAGTTCAGGGCATCCTGTCTGATTTTATAAACTTTTCCGCCATGAGTGTTCAGCAAATGATTGTGATTGTTAAAGGGAATCACAAAGCCACTCAGTGAATCCAGTATGGAAGACAGGAGGGATCAGAAACAGCTATTTTATTCAGAACACCCTTGTTTATATAAATTTTAAAGAAATAGATACTGAATGCAAATTTCTTTGTCATAGCAATTTATTTTTATGATGATTCTGTGGACTTTGAAAATAGAAAACACTTATTTTATTGAGCTGTGGTCTCAAAGCATGATAGTCAACATTTTTGGCCCAAATTTCTAGCTGATTCAGGCAAAGCTCACAAGCATCTGTTATTCAAATCTCTACTTATTTATTTATTTATTGA
The DNA here is from genome assembly GCF_009769535.1 of Thamnophis elegans. Taxonomy (NCBI): domain Eukaryota; kingdom Metazoa; phylum Chordata; class Lepidosauria; order Squamata; family Natricidae; genus Thamnophis; species Thamnophis elegans. The sequence goes on from NC_045552.1 coordinate 6,548,616, forward strand.
ATTTATAGGCCACCCTATCCCGAAGGACTCCTTAATTCACTATTAAATCTCCAATTTTCCAATTGTTTATTAAAAAAATGGAAGGAACGAAGGAAGAAAGGAAGGTAGGAAGGAAGGAAGGAAGGAAGAGAAAAAGGAAGGAAGGAAATGTCTACTCACAAAATTCTGATACTGTGGTACAGGCTATCGTAAAACATTGATCATCTTTCCCAACGCAGGCTACAGATTGATTGGCTTCACAAGAATCCTCATCTAGTGCAAAGCAGCCTGGGCACTGTAACCCATTTGGTTGAAAGTCTTCATAATTTTCCACTGGAGGAAGCAAATTTTCCAGTTAGCAAAGTTTCATGATCACCACTAACCCTTTAAATGTCTATCCAACTTGACATTCTTTTCACATACTTGAGTTCAATTCCAGCTCGGATGGAATCAAGGAACCCAAGATTCTTTGCAACAAGCAAGAGTTCATAATGGATAGAATAATTTTGGTCATAACTGGAGAACTACATATTACATGTAACTACATTACATATAGTAATGTTTCTTTTCATTGAATTATTGTATGCTGCTCAGAGTCTATAGCTTGGAGGAGGTGATAGGCATTATATAAACTACGTCCATCAAATGAAGCGCAAAAAAGTAGAGTTTGAAAAAGTTGTATTAAGGTGTAGATACTTACACGGAAGCACTTCTGCATTACAGAGATCAGTCTGGCAACAGTTACCTCTGGCTATTTCAAATCTACCATCTACTGTTGTGGTGCTAAAGAGGCCTTCAAAACACTTCTCACGAGTAGCACATTCTTTGACAGTTAAACTCACTGGAATTTCGACTGCAGAAGAGAATTAGAAAAAGAAATATGGAACTCAGCAGAAAATGACAAATTGTGTATGAACCATGTTTATTTCACTTTAAGAAATGTGTACCGACCCAAACTTTTGAGCGAACTTCCATGGCTGTGTTTTCCTCCTTCCAACCCAGCACATATCCCAATATTCCAGTTCTTGGACCTGCAGAGATTAACTGGCCAGTTAAACTTCTGCAAATGAGGAAAGACAAGAATGTTGATCTTCTGGCTCCTAAATTTTACCTGGGCTACTAAACCTCACTGTCTTTCACATACATGTTGACACCTTTGAAGATTTATTGATTCCCAAAAAACATAGAAGCACAGGCAACTGCAGAATCTGGAGCTTTTGCAGAATGATGACTGTTCCATTGTGACAAAGTCGTGTAAGCTCCTTCTGTTTATCTTGCAATTTGTGTTGCATATTCAAAAAGGCAAAGTGTAGATTGCTACATCAGGATGTAAGTTTCATGACTTGTCCTGTCTTGTCCCCTTGTACATGTCAATTAACCAAAGTTTTAAAAATTACATTTCCAATTCTACTGTCCGTCTTTGAACCCCCAAGATAAGTCATTGAAGGAACGTCCCAAACCTAACCATGTTTTAGTACAACCTAGATGCTAAATTTTAGCATTTTACTGTTGTTTGACAGTGAAATGGGCGACATATGTCGGCAAAGATGTTGATACTCCGGAAAGAGTGTGGAGAAGAGCAACAAAGATGATTAGGGGACTGGAGGCTAAAACCTATGAAGGACGGTTGCAGGAATTGGGTAGCTCTAGTAAAAAGAAGGACTAGCAGTGACATGATAGTGTTCCAATATTTGAGGGGCTGCCACTAGAATTGCGGGTCAACTTATCCTCCAAAGCACCTGAAGGCAGGATAAGAAGCAAGGATATATGCAACCAAGAACTAAGGAGAAATTTGCTGACAATAAGACCAATCAATCAGTGGAACGGCTTCTCTTGAGAAGTTGTGAATGGTCCAATACTGGAGGTTGTAAGAAGAGACTGGAGAGTCATTTGTCTGAAATGGTCTAATCTAGTGTCTCCTGCCTGAGCAGGGAGTTGGACTAGAAGACCTCCAAGGTCCCTTCTAACTCTGATCTTCTATGTTCTAATAAATATATACATTTTACATAAAAAATGGGAAACATGGGCAGGTTATTCTTTGGTGATGCAAAAACCAAGTGATGGACATGCCTGAGAACAAACTCAACTTTCACTTACCTATAGTAGAATTGACAACTGTAGTAGAACAAAATTCTTCATCTTCTTTGCACTCCACCACCTTCACATTCTCTTCTTCACATTCAGTTCCAAGGGCAACACATGTTTGACACTTTAGAGACGTCACTATAAATAAAAGACATAGTCATGCCAATGATCAGTGTCACCCTTCTATGTTTTTCACTCCTCCTAGCATTTACATTCAAGACTTCTGTTATAATCTGGTTTACTAAGCATGTCTCCCCTGTTGTTGTTTTTCTGCTGGGGACCTGTGGAAGGGTGGGAGAGGAGATCAGCTTGTGGAAATGGGGGGGAAGTTGAGATTGAGAGAGAGATTCACCTTTTTGTACTGCTAACTTTTTTGTGGTAGCTAATAACTGCAGTCATTAAGTGAATCACATGGCTGTTCAGCAAATCTGCCTTCCCCCATTGATGCTGCTGGTCAGGAAGGTTGCAAATGGGGATCATATTTCCCAAGACATGCAACGGATATAAGCACATGCCAGCTGCTTCACGCCCAAAATTTGATACCTGGCTGTGGGAATACTGCCGTTGTTGAAAGTGTAAGTCTGGAGTTCCGGGGAGTGGCCTGTCGCCGCCGGCAGCTTAACAGAGCTGCCCCCAGAATTCAGGTTCGTTATCTACTCAATATCAAGAAGATAACTCTTTTTTCAGACAAGAAAAAAGCAGTGAGGAATCTCAGCTGGTAAGAATCTTCTTTGAAGTTCACAGTTTGTTTTTTTGTGAGCTGTGGACGGAGGGGGAGGATCAACCCAAAGCTGAGTCATTCAACTCCGACCTGAACTTCGCAGCTGTTACTCACAGCACTAGACAGGACCCCTCCCCCTCAGGACAATCTTTAGAAAAGAGACTATTAAAAATCAATACGAGCAAAGACCAAACTTGTGAACTTTGAAAACCTTTCTCTATCTGAAATACCAGCTTCAATGTTATAAAAACCTCTTTTGTTTAATTGCCTTCAAAATGGCGTTTACAGCTTCTGCATTTGTTATCTCCGGCTTCCTGCTACAGAATTAAAGAAACAATCTCTTATAATTTAATTAGAGCTACTCCCTTAAAGCTTTCAAGACTCTTTGTTGTTGAAACAGGGACATTCCAAACATTCCAAACGGACTTTCTCTTTTGAAATCCTCCGTAAAACCCCTTGAAAAAAAAAAAAAAAGAAGGAAAAAAGGGGGGGGAGGAATTTCTTTTTCTCCACATAGCACAGTGGATTAGTAATTTAGAATAAATAATTAAAACTAAAATATAATGGCATCTAAATCAACCTCTGTCAAATTACCTCCGAAAACGTCTCCCATACCTGGTACAAAGCTGCAGCCCCCACCATCTATGCCCCCTAGTGGAGATGTACTAACAAAAGAATTTTTTCTGGAAATGTTCAAAGAATCCAGAGAACAGAACTTAGAAATGTTTAAAGAATTCAGAGAACAGAATCTAGAAATGCTCAAAGAATTCAAAGATGAAATAAGGAATGAGATGGAAGTTCTATATGACAAATTTGATACCAGGGTCACTAAAACGAATGATAATATGATGGGAATTGTAAATGTGATAACAGAATATATTTCTGGAATGGAAGATAATTTAGAAACTCTCAATGAAGCTAAAACTAACCTGATATCCAAAACTGAAGTGGTGGAACAAAAAATTGACAATGCTGAAAAACAAATTATTATGATACAGTATAAGCAGATGGAGCTTGCATTAAGAGTGAGGGGGCTGCGTGAAGAAAAGCAGGAGAACTTAAAGCAAATGTTTTCTGAAGCTTTTGACCGTCTGGTGGGAAAACCGGGATCCAATTTTGATTGGCAGATTGACAGGATATTTCGTGTTAACTCATGGGCGGCAAAACAAAGGCAACTTCCCCGAGACGTGGTAATATACTTTGTTACAAGAGAATCTAGAAATATGATACTACAAGAGTCTTACAATACTAAGCTTCAAATTGGTGGACAGGACCTGATTGTTTTGAAAGAAATACCACCTCCGATGCTAAGAGCCAGAAGAGATTATGCTTTTCTGGTGGAAGAGCTCAGAAAGCGTCAGATACAGTACAGATGGGATGCCCCATTCGGTATTATAGTTACAATGGACAAACAAAGATATCGTCTCAGCTCTGTATGGAAAGCTCGTGATTTCTATCATAAGATTCTGAAGATGGGATACCCTGAACCTTCGGGATATGGTGAAAAACCACGAGACGAACAAGATAAACAGCAAACCACACAACCATCAGATAAAATGTATCATCTCCCTCTTCCGGAAGGGCAAGGAGTCAAGGAAAAAAGATCCAACCGTAAGACCACCAGACAAACGGATAAACAAGCTACTATGCAACAATCTCAACAATCGTTGGCCACTGATCAAGGAGCTACTGCGACAAGCTCAGAAGCTGTGGGAGGAGCTAAACCAAAGGTGAGACAGGCCTTGCGGGAGGCTCTAAAAAAGCTTCAGGCAACCAAAAATGACAACTAAGATTTTGACATGGAATGTTAACGGACTGAACTCTCCACAGAAAAGAAAGAAAATATTTCATTATCTCAAACAGTTTAAGAATGACATAATTTGCTTGCAAGAAACTCATATCAAATCAACCGATCAAAAATACTTGTTTAATTCCAAACTGGGCCAACATTTTGCGACCTCAGCCATGGAAAAGAAAAATGGCATAGTAGTATATTTAAGAAAAGATATTAAAGCTGAGCTAATTGAAGCAGATCCCTTCGGAAGATATATTGCATTAGATTTAATCTTAGAATAGCAGTAGCAATAGCAATAGCAATAGCAATAGCAGTAGACTTATATACCGCTTCATAGGCCTTTCAGGCCTCTCTAAGCGGTTTACAGAGAGTCAGCATATTGCCCCCAACAATCTGGGTCCTCATTTTACCCACCTCGGAAGGATGGAAGGCTGAGTCAACCCTGAGCCGGTGAGATTTGAACCGCTGACCTGCTGATCTAGCAGTAGCCTGCAGTGCTGCATTTAACCACTGCGCCACCTTGGCTCTAGAAGGGAAAAAGACGTTACTTTTGGGAATTTATGCTCCTAATCAACAACAAGATGGATTTTATAGAAATCTCCACGCTAAATTAGTACAGTGGGACTTTGAGTCTTGTATATTATTGGGTGACTGGAATGGCGTGATCGATACCAAAAGAGATAAGAAGAGAGCTCGCCCGAACACCAAATTTCGAGCTAAGTTACCCAAAGCCTTTTTTGACATGCTGGACGACTTTGAATTGCGAGACGCTTGGCGCGAGAGGCATGCAGAAGAATATGACTTTACCTTTTTTTCCAATAGACATCAATCTCTTTCAAGGATTGATTTTATACTAATTACAAATGATTTACTTTGTAGGGTGAAGAAGACAAAGATTATGGCGAGAGTTCTTTCAGACCATAATCCAGTCTGGATGGAATTGGGAAGGGTAGCCCAGCCAAGAAGGTCCTGGAGGTTGAATGAAAACTTATTTAGATATGAAAAGTATGTTAATGATTGTAAAAAATTGCTATCGGAATATTTTGTTCTCAATATGAACAAGGGTACATCTTTGGAATATGTATGGGATGCAAGCAAAGCGTATATGAGAGGAGTATTAATGAATATAAACAAAATACATAGACACAAACAAGGGCAAAAACGAAAAGAATTGGAAGAGGAAATTAAAGGGAAAGAGTCAGAATTAACATTGAATCCAGGAGATACAAAGATTAGGGAAACAATTGCTATATTAAAATCTCAGTTTGATATGCTGATCTCTGACCAGGTAGCTACTAGTTTATTATATGCTAAACATAATACTTTCTGCAATGCAAATAAACCCGGTAGGTGGTTGGCTTATCAGATTAGAAAAAAAAGGAAAGCTCGAAATGTATCCAAATTGTGTTACAGAGGGAAGGAAGTGTTTCAACAGGAAGAGATTCAAAAGGTATTTCGGGAATTTTTTACAGAGTTGTATAAAGGGGATAAAATTAAGGACGGAGATATAGACAAATTCCTAGATAAAGAGAAAATCCCCCTAGTTAGAGAAGAACATAGGCATAAGCTGAATCAACCTATAACCTCTGGGGAAATTTTGCAGGCAATTAAACAATTAAAGCTAGGGAAAGCACCAGGCACAGATGGTTTAACAGCTGTTTATTATAAAAATCTACAGTTAGAAATGGTAGAACCCCTCAGAGAACTATTCAATAAAATTCAATTGGGAGGGAAAGTGCCTCCTTCGTGGAAGACTGCGTTCATATCGTTGATACCCAAAGAAGACCAAGACCTTACCCAACCAAAAAATTACAGACCTATTTCATTACTCAATGTAGATTATAAAATTTTTACTAAAATATTAGCAAATAGGCTAATGGGGGTAATTCAGCAACTGATACATACCGATCAAACTGGTTTTATACAGGGCAGACAGATGAAGGACAACGTTAGATTAATTATCAACGCTTTAGAATACCTGGGAAAGAACAATCAAATCCCGGCCGCATTCATATTTTTGGATGCGGAGAAAGCCTTTGATCGAGTTAATTGGCAATTCCTGCTGAAGACATTGCAAAAAATGCAGATAGGAGATGGCTTTTTACGGTCAATTGGTGCAATATATCAGCAGCAAACAGCCCAGATCATTGTCAATGGAAATCTGACAGACTCCTTTCAAATTGAAAAAGGTACAAGACAGGGCTGTCCTTTGTCCCCATTATTGTTTATTATAACTTTGGAAATACTGTTGAATAAGATACGGGGCCTGGGCGGTCTAAAAGGGATTAAAATTAGACAGCAAGAATATAGAGTCCGTGCATTTGCGGATGATCTGGTTATAATATTGGAACAACCGCAGGAAACTAGTAGGGTATTATTGAATACGATCAATCAATATGGTCAAGTCTCAGGATTTAAAATAAATCTAGGAAAAACCAAAATAATAGCTATAAATATGACTACCAAACAGAAGGAAGAATTGGGGGCGATGCTAAGATGTGAGGTAGTTAAAAAAGTTAAATATCTTGGAGTTAATATTTTAATCTCAAATGGGAAATTATACAAGTATAATTATGAATCACTTTGGCATAGTACACAGTTGGAGTTGAAAAGATGGGAAAAACTGCATTTGTCCTTGCTGGGTAGAATAGCGGCAGTAAAAATGAACATTTTACCAAAATTTTTATTTCTTTTTCAAATGTTACCAATACTTAAAAGAGATGCGAATCTTTTAGAATGGCAGAAGGGTATCAACAAATTTGTGTGGGCAGGAAAGAAGCCGAGGGTAAAGATGAAAATAATGCAAGATGCACGTGAAAGAGGAGGATTGAAATTACCTAACTTAAAATTATACTATGACGCAGTGGCATTATCTGCAATTAGTGATTGGATTCATCTAACTAATGACAGAATTTTGAATATCGAGGGATATGACTTGTTATATGGTTGGCATGCTTACCTGTTATTTAACAAAAAAACGGATAAGAAATTTAAAAATCACATCTTAAGAAATGCTTTATTGCGGGTTTGGAAAAAATATCAACATAAACTAAATGATAAAGTGCCCATGTGGGCAATTCCTAGACATGCAATTGAAAATATGAATGTAGAACAAAAACACGATAGAACCACCTATAGACAACTTCTTATCTTAGAAAGAGGGGTGATGGAACTAAAATCTTTAGAGGTACTTAAAGAAGAGAAGGTAGTTCAAACGTGGTTTCAGTATGGTCAACTACAGGCTAGGTGGAAAACAGATCAAAAAATTGGCTTTGTAAAAGTTGAGGATAATTTGTTTAAGCAAATAAGAGATCAAAGCTCAATGCATATAAAGAGGATATATAATGTATTAGTACAGATGGATTCTGAAACGGAACTGATTAAGGATTGTATGATAAAATGGGCTCAGAATATCGAGGAACCAATAATGCTTGAAACATGGGAAAGAATCTGGGTAAGAAATGTGAAATTTACACAAGCACAAAACTTGAGAGAAAATTTTTATAAGATGTTTTATAGATGGCACCTAGATCCTAAAAAGCTTGCCTCTATGTATCCAAATGTTCAACCTAAATGTTGGAGATGTGATTCTTGTGATGCTACATATTTTCATATATGGTGGACATGTCGTAATGTTAAGGCATTTTGGATAAAAATATGGTGGATCCTGCAAAACATCTTTAAAAGAAGGATAAAATTTACCCCCCAGTTGTTTTTACTGGGTATATGTATTGATTTTACAGTAGCAGAGACTAATTTGATTCTGTATTTAATAACGGCAGCAAGACTCTTGGTGGCGCAGTATTGGAAGAAGAAAGATTTACCTACAATTCAAGAATGGACTTTGAAAGTTATGAACTTAGCCGAAATGGCCAAAATCTCAGCATATCTCAAAGAACATTCAAACGAGAGATATAAACGAGACTGGAAAAAGTGGATTGATTACATAAAAAGTAAATATGGGACTAAGAAACTCCAGATAGCTTATGCTTAGTATCAGTAATAATTTAAATTGTTTAAAATTTGGGTAACAGTAAGAAGCTGAGTTCAATGTAGAGATATTTTAGACTGTGATTGTTCAAAAATTATACCACGTATGGTCTTTGGGAAGTCGGGGGGAGGGAAGGGAGGTGGGGATTTAGGGGGAGGGGGGAGGGGGGAAATACAATATGTGTTAAATTCCATGACTGTATTTGTATACTGTGGCTTTTCAATGTTAGTGCGAAAATAGAACAAACCGAATATACTGGAAGGTAATAGATACCGAAGGAAAGAGTCGAGTGAAAGAAGAAGGAGGGTGGAGAGGGTGAGAGAGAGGAGGAGGAGAAGGGAGGGAGGGAATGGAGAGGGAGTGATAAGGTTAGAAAGAAGGGGAGGGGAAGTAGGCGTAGAGGGGTGTGTGAGAAGGAAGAATGAAAGTTGGAGGGGGTTGAAAGAGGGTGTATGGCAGGTCAAGGTGGTATACTGGGTTTGTATTGTAGAGGGCATTTTCTATATAAGTGAGGGCCGTGTTTATTATTCAATGTTATATGCCCTGATTAAGCACAGTGAATATGTGAATGTGTAGAATGAAAACATAATAAAATATATATTTAAAAAAAAAAAAAAAAAGAAAGTGTAAGTCTTTATTTGTAAGTCTTTTATTTGTAAGTCTTTTTTTTTCAGTTCTGTGCTAACTTCAGATGGGTGCAGAACAAATTGATTTGTAGTAGAACAATTGAACAGAGGCTTCCTCAACCTGCCTGCCTTCCATCCTTTTCCTAAAATTTCCTGAAGTTCAGTACTTTGTTATATATTAATGATAAGCCTCTGAACATTTCCATTATTATATTTTTATTTTTGTAGACAGATTTTAATTTCTGGCCCTTTCTTTTCTATCACTTATGACTTTATTTATTGATATCCCCGTTGTCAGCGTTCCAAATACCATGTAGAATTAAATCAGAGTCAAAGGCAAAACTATGCTTAAAGTTCCAATTTAATAAAGCAGGCATGTTGGCACATAGCTGTGGGGATTCCAACTCTGGAAGTTACATCAGAATCCCACCCAGTTAAAAGTTCATGATCTTGTCCCCACACCCACAGTCCATCACATGGTCCAATCTCCTTCTTCCACGCTGGCGTCCATGCCCAGCTTCTTCCGGTTAGGTGTGAAAGTGTGGAGACAAAGGATGACCTTGGCTTCTAGCAAAGAATGAAAAACAATACATTCCAAAATCCTACTCCTTCTAATCCCCCCTCCCGTTGACTACACTTAAAGAAACAGCATAATGAAATAAGAGAAAGTATGGCAGGCCAAAATTCTAAAAGGAATATAAATGCAGGCCTGACACCTGTCAATCTATAACAGGAGTGTGAAACTCAATTTCATTGAGGGCCGCATCAGGATGGTGGTTGACCTCAGGGGGCCAGGAGGCATGGCTGACTGGGTGGGTGTGGCAACTGGGTGGACATGGCCAACTTGACACCACTCCCCAAACTGCTGGAATATTTCCTGTTCGCATTGGGTAGACTGGGCCGAAGCTACACTGGCATGATCTTTCCTTCTACTGGACCACATCTGTCTGGATTTGAAACAGAGTGGTGAATGGCTTATAGAAATGAGGAGATGACCAGAAAGAATTAATTCCTTCTACTGGGTCAATTTTGTGGATGAGGTATTGATTCAAGGACCGATTTGTAGTAGTTCCACTTTTCCTTAGTGGATAGCTTCAGCAGTGATATGGGAAAGAAAGGACTACATGGTAGCTGCTCCCTTGTGTGACGCTTCTGTTCCCTATTGTTTGATCTGTACATGGAACTTAATTTAGGATTTGATATCCTCAGTTTTTTGATAAGATTTAGAATTATACGTTTACACCAGTGTGCTGAGCAGGGACGTGCAGTCACTAGAGGCAGGGGAGGCATGGCCTCACCAGTCATGAGGAAAAGGAAAGAATTTTAAAGAAGTTTTAAAAAATAATTAAAGCCAAGGTAGTTGCTACCAGATTCACAGTGACTTGGAACAGTGCTTAGAGTTAACTATAGGAGGAGGCCAGAGAAATAGGGGCCTCTTGTGCATAAGCAATTTTTCACCTTTTAAGAGTTAAGCAAGGGTTAACAAGCAAAAAAATTTCATATGCAAAGGAGGCACGTGTTCTCTCGCCTCCTGTAGAGGGCATTTTTAGAGGCTTTTTAGAGTTCTCTGGGAACAACTAGCTCAGTCTAACTCAGAACTCTGGCCTTTCATGAGGGCCGGGCAGGCAGAAGCAGAGTTGAAATAGTCTCTGAAACAGATGGAAAAGGTGCGTGTCTGGGGAGGGGGGGGAATTAAAAAAGTTTGATCTGAAGGCAGCAGGGGAAGGGAGAGGATATGGCAGAGGAGCTGCTTTCAAGCCTTTGGAAAATATATCCAATCCAACTTCTGTGTTTGTGTTTGTTTAAGAGTGAGTGAGAGAGAGAGGGATCCAATTTCTCTGTGTGCGTGTGTCTGTTTGAGAGAGGAGGTAGGGGGGAGAGAGGGAGGAAGGGGGGGAGGGAGAAGAAAAAAAATGGGAAAACTTATTTTGCAAGGGGGAAAAATGCTGTCGCTTTAAATCGGAACTGAGCATGCCTGGCTGTGGAATTCTGGGAGTTGAAGTCTGCAAGTCTAAAAAGTGCCTCACCAGCCATAAAGCTGACCGCACGTCACTGGTGCTGAGCTTGGGCTGGTGAGGCTGGTGAGACCTTGTCCCAGTGTTTGAAGTACCACTACATTTTGAAATTTCCAGCCCCCAGTTTGAAAATAGTTGTGGACTCTTGCTTTGAAAGTAATGGCGATTGGTTTTTACTATGGCCACTAACTTAATTTTTTTTTGTGGATTGAAGGGAGAAACAGATTCTTTTTTGACCCCAGAGATACTTCGATTCGCAGCCTCTGCTTTGACCCTCCTCTTTAACAACTCCCTTCCCTTGCAATCCCCAACACAATTCTTCCCAGCGTCTCTCTATCCTCCTCCACAAATACGGCCATCAAAACTAGAGAAAGAAGCTGTGAAAAGACACCAAAAAAAGAGCTGAAAGAGGAAGAGAAAAAAAATGCAATGAGGGATGGAGGGCACCTCCTTGAGATCTGGGATACACAAGCAGAACTTGGTTACAAAGCCCCTTTCCAATATTTATGAAGAGCTCTAGATATCTCCTTAAATCCATTTCGTTTGGGGAGGAGTATGTGACAAAAGAAAAAGAATGGAAGTATGCCAGAGGAAAAGAGACTAAGGGTATCACTGAATTGACTCCAGAATAGATGACAATAGAGGAGGGAATGCGTAATTTATCGAAGCTGTCCTCTCCTGTGTGTTCAAACCTCCCATAGGAGAATACACAGACGCAAGTACTTTTGTCACCAAATTTATTTGCATTACAATTGAGAGAAAATGGATCATTAAAGAAAGACCACATACCCCTGAGCTGGCCTGCACCCCCATATCCTAAATCACTACCAAATTTTTGAAACCCACCACTGATATATACATGCCAAAATCTGTATTTCACACACATTCTCTTTTAGCATAACCTAGATGCTAAATGTTAGTTAAATGTTAGCATTTTACTGTAGCTTGAGAGTGAAATGGGTGATATACGCGAGCAAAGATGTTGAGACTCTGGAAAGAGTGTAGAGAAGAGCAACAAAGATGATTAGGGGACTGGAAGCTAAAGCTTATGAAGGATGGTTGCAGGAATTGGGTACGTCTAGTAAAAAGCAGGACTAGGGGTGACATGATAGCAGTGTTCCAATATTTGAGGGGCTGCCACTAGTATTGGGGGTCAACATATCCTCCAAAACATCTGAAGGCAGGATAAGAAGCAAGGAGATAAGCAATCAAGAACCAAGGAGAAATTATTTTTGCCAAGACAGAGAACTGACTGATATCATTGGGGAGAATTCCCATGTTGTGTGTACGATCAAGGGCTTTCCCCTACTGACCAAGGTAAGACTCACAGACATCTTTGATTCCAAACTGTACTTAATTCACTATTAAAGCTCCAACTTTCTCATCTTTTACAGATTTTTACAATAATTGCAAAGAAGGATCGCCTCTTCCCAACGCTCACTGATGGTCAGGTTCAGAAGAAGCTGCATTTCTGCATTCCAGTGTGGTGACATTGAACTGAATCAGCCCACTGGCTATCTCAAATGCTCCTAGAGGGAAGGAACATGAATTCTTTGTCGTACATCCTTGGTAAGTGAGCTTTTCAGTGGAATTATCATCTGGGGGTAAGAAAAAGACAGAAAAGGTACATTTGAGACTCTATAGTGTGGATATTATAAAGTAATACAGATGGTTTCTTTGTTATTTATATTTATGTTTGGCCTTGATGTTCTTGTAGCATTTATGGAACCATAAAGATCTTTGAAAAACCTGATGCATTTAATTAATTAAATGCATGATAAAACTTCTCCAAATAGATCATCTTCCTTTTTTTAAAAAAAAAAAAGAAGGAAGAAAGGAAAAGAGGGAGGAAGGAAGGAAGCAAATATCTACTCACAAGACTCAATGATAAAAGAAAGGTTAACACACTGATCCTCTTGGCCAACGCAGGCTACAGATTGATTGGCTTCACAAGAATCCTCATCTTGTGCAAAGCAGCCTGGGCACAGTAACCCATTTGGTTGAAACTCTTCATATTTTTCCACTGGAGGAAGCAAATTTTCCAGTTAGCAAAGTTTCATGATCACCAGTAACCCTTTAATGTCTGTCACAACCTCCTCCAACTTCACATTTTTTCATGTACTTGAGTTCAATTCCAGCTCAGATGGAATCAAGGAACCCAAGATTTTTTTGCAAAAAATAAAAATAAAAATAAGAGTTTTAAAAAACTCTAGAGTTTGAAAAGAATGTATGGAAGTGTAGATACTTACACTTTGGAAGTGGTTCTGCATTACAGAGATCAGTCTGGCAACAGTTACCTCTGGCTATTTCAAATCTACCCTCTATGATTGTGGTACTGAAGAAGCCCTCATAACACAGCTCACGTTTTGAGCATTCCTTCATAATTAAACTCATTGAACCATTGGCTGCAGAAGGGAATTAAAAAAAGGAATATGGAAGTCAGCAGAAAATGAAGAAATGCTTATCAAACAAGTTCATTTGGTTGTTCTATTTTGGAAGAAATAGCTAAATACGTGCCTTTTTTCACTTTATGTTGATGTTGATGTTTAATAAATTTATAGGCCGCCTAATCCCGAAGGACTCCGGGCAGCTTACAACAATACATTTAAAAATAGAAGTTAAAAGCACAAAAACATAGATTAAAAAGACCACAACATACACCCAGTCTGATCGGGGCTGAAATTCAATCGTGAGTTCAACAGCCCGGGGCCTGCTGGAATAGCCAGGTCTTAAGAGCCTTATGGAAGGCCATGAGAGTGGGTAGGGTCTGGATCTCTGGGGGCAGTTTATTCCAGAGGGTCGGAGCAGCTACAGGGAAGGCCCTCCCCCGGGTAGTTGCCAGCCGACATTGTCTGGCTGACGACACCTGGAGAAGGTCCTCCCTGTGCGATCTTATCGGTCGTTGGGAAGTATGTGGCAGAAGAGGTCTCGCGGATATCCGGGTCCTAGACCATGTAGGGCTTTAAAGGTGATAACCAGCACCTTGAATTGCGCTCGGAGACCAATGGGAAGTCAGTGCAGCTTGCGGAGGATAGGTGTGATGTGGGTGTACCTTGGTACACCCAATATTGCTCGTGCGGCTGCATTCTGGACTAGTTGTAGTCTCCGAACACTTTTCAGAGGCAGCCCCATGTAGAGCGCGTGAAATGTGTATCCTTTTTCTCTGGGAGCTCAAAGCACTTCCACTTGTTACTTTCTCCTATAAAATCACTAAGATTAGTTGGGCTGTGAAAGTTTGACTTACTAATGAGTAAACTTCCAACCCAGCATATATCTTACTATACTAGTTCTTGGACCTGCAGAGAATAACTGGCCAGTTTAATCTTTGCAACTGAGGTTCCTAATCCTAACCTGAATGATTAAACCTCACTGTCTTTTCACATAGATGTTGACACCTTTGAAGATTTATTTATTCCCAAGTAATATAGAAGCACAGGCAACTGCCGAATCTGGAGCTTTTGCTGAACGCGGAATTTTGCATTGTGACAAAGTAATCTAAACTCCTTCTGTTTAGCTTGCAATTTGTGATGCACATTCAAATGGACAAAGTGTAGATTGCTACATCAGGATGTGTGTTTCCTAACTTGTCCTCTCTTGTCCCTGTGTACATGTCAATTCACATAGTTTAAAAAATCACATCTGGCAAATAACATTGGACTTATTACTGTCCCTCGATGAATCACCAAGAGAAGTTACTGAAGGAAAGTCCCCAGTTAATCATGTTTTAGCACAACTTAGGTGCTAAATGTTAGCATTTTACTCTTGCTTGAGAGTGAAATGGGCAATATATATTGGCAAAGATGTTGAGACTCTGGAAAGAGAGCAGAGAAGATCAACAATGATGTTTGGGGACTGGAGTCTAAAACCTATGAAGTACGGTTGCAGGAATTGAGTATGTCTAGTAAAAAAGGTGGGATGTAGTGGCTCAGTGGCTAAAATGCTGAGCTTGTTGATCAGAAGGTCAGCAGTTTGAATCCCTAGTGCCACATAACAGAGTGATCTCCCGTTACATGCCCCAGTTTCTGCCAACCTAGCAGTTCGAAAACATGTAAAAAATCTAAATAGAAAAAACTTTGGTGGGAAGGAAACTGTGCTCCATGTGCCTTTGGTGTTTAGTCAGGCCAACCACATGACCATGGAGACATCTTTGGACAGCACTGGCTCTTTGGCTTAGAAGCCGAGATGAGAAACAACTAGTATGCATGTCCGTACTTTGGTAGTAAAAAGAAGGTTGTGGGTACTCCAACACAGGAGGCTTGTAAGAAGAGACTGGGGAGTCATTTGTCTGAAATGGTCTAATCTAGTGTCTCCTGCCTGAGCAGGGAGTTGGACTAGAAGACCTCCAAGGTTCCTTCTAACTCTCATGTTCTACATTATAATAAATATATACAATTATGTAAAAAATGAGAAACACATTCAGGTTATTCCTTGATGGTCGAGAAATCAAGTGATGGATGTATTTGAGAACAAATTCAGTTTTCACTTACTTATAGTAGTATTATAAACTTGAGTATAACAGAATTCTTCATCTTCTTTGCACTCCTCCACTTTCACATTATCTCCTTCACAGTCATTCACAGGGGAAAAACACGTCTGACATTTCAGAGATGTCACTACAAATAGAAGATTTGAATAGAAGTCATGCCAATGATTAATGTCACCTTTGAATATGCTGCTATCCTAGCCTTTACAATTCAAGAATCCTGTTGTAATCTGGTTTACTAAGCATGTCTGTGGTTTTTCTGCTGGAGATCTTTGAAAAGGTGGGAGAAGAGATCAGCTTGTGGAAATGGAAGACAAATTGAGACTAAGGGAGAAATTCATCCTCTCAGACCCCTAACATTTTAATATGACACCGGATCATCCCATTGTTTGGTATTTATGCTGTAGACCAGTTTTGTGAAGAAGCCATTTGGATGCTGGCTGAGGCCATTTTTCTGTAAGAACCTGAATTCTGAATGTCTGTGAGTTCTGAATAATTTTTGATATCAGCGTTGGCTCTTGATTCCTGGTGATGCAGGATTTGGGCACATTTAAGATGTGATGTGCCAATAACTTCTTCTGGCTGAGAGAGAATCAATTGCCTATTTTTTGGTCCAATGGTCGAATGTCACTTGCCTAGTTTGTGTTCCTCATGAATGACTAGACTCATAGTGTTTCATTCCTAATCCAAAACTTTCAGCCACTACACCAAATTGGCTCTCTTGATACTTTGAAGAGATTATCATTAATCCTGCATCCACTACAGGTAGTAGGACCACAATTGGGACTGGAGCTTGTGCCACTAAATAACATTGTTAAGTGAGTTGTGCCCAGTTTCACAACCTTTTCGTGGTAGTTAATAACTGCAGTCTTTAAGTGAAACACATGGTTGTTCATCTCCCTCCCCCCATTGACGCTGCTTGTCAAAAGCTGCTGGTCAGGAAAGTTGCAAATGGTGGCCTTATACCCCAGGACACTGCAACGGATGTAAACTCATGCCAGCTGCCTAATGCTCAAATTTTGTCCTGTCCTGTTCTAACTTCAGATGGCCACAGAACAAATGGATCTGTAGTAGAACAATTGACCATAGGCTTCCTCAACCTGCCTGCCCTCCATCCCTTTCTTGGAGTTTCCTGAAGTTTCTATATTTCAGTTTCAAGGAAATTAAATTCCTTACCTGTTGACAGGATGGAGGAGAAGAGACAGAGGACAAGAATTCCAGCTGCCCTCATGTTGGTAGAAGTCAACTCCGCTGCCTTTCCTGAAGCCACCTACTGCTCAGCTTTGCAATTGGGGAAATGATTGTGAAGAATTAGCTGCTGGAGGTGGAATGTACAGTCACAAATGATTGGCTGGCAGAAACAGCAAACGAAGACAGGGCAGAAGCCCAATTTCATTAGGAAAGATAGTGGTTTTCTTAGAATATATACACAAAATAAACTTTGCTCGGCAGTCAAATGGGGATGTGATTTCTTGTTTACTTCATCTCTACATCTTACTTTGCTTTTTCTAAGGGGCTTCGCCTAACTTCCAAAGCTGATTTTATATCCTCTTATTATTCTCTATATCTGATTTGTATCCTTTTGCCCATCTTTACTATGTTTCACCTCAATTCCCACATTCATTTATTTTGATGGTTTTGGAACTTTTTTCTGACCCTAAGTTGTGCATAATACCCTGTTTCCCTGAAAATAAAACCTCCCTGGATAATAAGCCCAATTGGTCTTTTGAGCATATGTGCTAAAATAAGCCCTACCCTGAAAATAAGCCCTCCCCAAAATATTGCAATACTGCAGTAGCCATGAGGTGACCATGTTTGTTGCCTCCTGCACCTCAAAAATAATAAGACTGCCCCAAAAATAAGACCAAGTGCTTATTTCGGGGGTTGAAATAAAATAAGACCCTGTCTTATTTTCGGGGAAACATGGTATAACAGTCAGTACTTTGTTAGACTGTATATTAGTGATGTCTCTGAACATTACCATTATTATTTTTTTATTTTTGTACATAGATTTTAGTTTCTGGCCCTTAGGTTCTATGATCTATAACTATATTTATTGATATCCCACTCTTTTCTACAAGAAATAAAGATTAAGGTACAGTTATAATTTAAGATTACATGAAATGATATTTTGCTTCTTATAATTGTGATTATAATTCTTCCCACCCTGGATTCAGAGGTGCTATGTAACTCACTGACCAATCACCATTCTTCCTTTTTCAGTGGAGATTATTGAGATGGTGATGAGGGACCAATTACAGAGTGGCTGAAATCTGAGCCATTTCAATTGGCTTCAGGTATGGGATGGAAATAGCCTTGGTTGGTCATACAAGTAGCCTTTGTCAAGATCTGTATTGGTGTCTTGGTCCTCCTTTTATAACTCTCTGTGACTGTTATCTTCTACTGGACCAATTTTGAGGATGAGGAGAGTTGATTGAAGGACTGATTTGCAGTAATTCCATTTTTCCTCAGTGGATAGCTTCAGCAGTGATGTTGGAAAGAAAGGCCAACATGCTCCCTTGGGTGATGCCTCCCAGAGGTAGTCCTCTGTATAGTTTGATCTGTACATGGAATTTAATTTAGGATTTGATGCCCTCAGTATGTTGATCAGACATACTGATTATATTTAGAATTTAGAATTATATGTTTACAACAGCGAGTGTTTGCTGAACTGGTGAGGCCTTGTCCCAGTGTTTGAAGTAGCACTACATTTTCAAATTTCCAGCCCCCAGTTTGAGAACAGTTTCGGACTCTTGCTACTCATGACAGTAATGGCGATTGACTTTTTTTTCCACTGAAAAATTCCCTTTTTGTGGGTTCGAGGGAGAAACAGATTTTCTTTTTGATCCCAACGATACTTTAATCCATAGACTTTGGTTTGATCCACCTTCTAAACATCTCCCTTCCCGTAGAATCCTCAACACAACTCTGCCCAGTGTCGCTATATCAGGAGTGTCACACTCATTTTCATTGAGGGCTGCATCAGGGTTGTCTTTGACCTCGGGGGGCCAGGGTGGGTGTGGCCAGCTAGACCTTACTTGTGTCAGGGGACAACTGCAGTGAAAGCAGGCTCCTGAGCTCCATTTTCAGCTGTGACAGCTTCCTGCAACCCCCTGCCAACAAAAATGGGTGGCCCTCCTGAGATTCACTTTTGTTGGTAGAGGCACCGCGGGCTGGTTCTTTTCTGTTTCCAGGGTTCTTTTCTGTTTCCAGATCTAAAAAGCCCATGGGCCAGATCCAGCCCTGTGGGCGGGACCGAGTTTGACACTCCTTGCTCTATATCCTCCTCCACAAATATGGCTATCAAAAGTAGAGAAAGAAGCCGTGAAAAGACACCCCCCCCAAAAAAAAGAGCTGAAAGAGGAAGAGAAAAAAATGCAATGAGGGATGGAGGACACTTCCTTGAAATCCGGGATACACAACCAGAACTGAGATACAAAACCCCTTTCCAGCATTTATGAAGAGCTCTAGATATCTCCTTAAAGTCATTTCGTTTGGGGAGGAGGATGTGACAAAAAATAATGAAAATGTGGTATTGTATTGTATTGTATTTAATAGATTTATAGGCCACCCCATCCCGAAGGACTCCGGGCGGCTTACAGAAAGAAACAAATCTTAAGAAAATATAAGGAATTAAAAAAGAACAGAGAATAGATTAAAACCACATCATGCACCCACTTGGTAGAGGAAAAGAGACTAAGGGTATAGCTGAATTGACTCCAGAATGGATGACCATAGAAGAGATAATGTTAGTTATCGAAGCTGTCTTCTTGTGTGTGTTCAAACTTCCCATAGCAAAATACATAGGAGAATACACAGACACAAATTTTGTCACCAAAATTTATTTGCATTACGATTTAGAGAAAATGGATCGTTGAGAGAAAAACAACACACCCCCTGATTTAGCCTGCACCTCTATATTTTAAATTAGTGCCAAATCCGCAAAAATGCTTAGCCCCAAAGCATTGTAAATCTTACCAATGAAGCTCCAGTTTCCTTCCCACTTTTTCAATTTTCAAACACTAAAGGAAATAAGGCTGTCTGTCTATATGTTAAAAAAAAAACATGCTCTCAAATAATTGCGAAGCAACGCAACACTTCTGTGTGGTGATATTGAACTTTATAATGCCGTTGCCAATTTGTGCCTCTCCTTTGTGGTAGGAACATGCATGGTTTGTCACACGTCCTTGGGAGAAATCCACTTAACAATAGCAATAGCAGTTAGACTTATTTACCGCTTCATAGGGCTTTCAGCCCTCTCTAAGCGGTTTACAGAGTCAGCATATCGCCTCCAACAATCCGGGTCCTCATTTCACCCACCACCTCGGAAGGATGGAAGGCTGAGTCAACCTTGAGCCGGTGAGATTTGAACAGCTGAACTGCAGAACTGCAGTCAGCTGAAGTAGCCTGCAGTGCTGCATTTAACCACTGCGCCACCTCGGCTCTTGAGTAGCTGCACAAAATAGTCATGAAGCCACTGGGTGTTTCGTTTTGTTTTTGCAATGGAAGATTTGGGATAAGAGTGAATGTTCATATTGCTCTGAATGTTTACATAGTGGACAGACATTGTTCCCTTGACCTGTTTACCTGTTACAGTGGATTGCTTTCCACTGGATGGATATTTTGCAATAACAACCTG
The DNA here is from genome assembly GCF_009769535.1 of Thamnophis elegans. Taxonomy (NCBI): domain Eukaryota; kingdom Metazoa; phylum Chordata; class Lepidosauria; order Squamata; family Natricidae; genus Thamnophis; species Thamnophis elegans. The sequence continues at coordinate 6,568,950 of NC_045552.1, forward strand.
GCTTGGTAAATTTTCTTTTAAAAAACCCAGCAGATTTGAGAATAGCTATTTATTTTAGGAGATGCATATGGTCTGTTTGGGAGTCATATTTCTATGTCTGCTCCTACACTGTCTATGTTCCCTATAATCGAGTGTCAGTTGCAGAGGTGGGTTCCTACCAGTTCGCACCAGTTCAGTAGAACTGGTTCGTCAAATCTACCGAACCGGTTAGAAGAGGTTCCACCAGTGGACCCGGAAAGCAGGCCACACCTACAGAAGAGGTTCCAAAAACTTTTGAAACCCACCACTGACACACACACACACACACACACACACACACAGACTCACAGAGAGAGAGAGAGACTCAGAGAGAGAGAGAAAGAGAAAGAAAGGAAGAAATAAAGAAAAAAAGAAAAAAAGAAAAAGTGAGAGAGAGATGAAAGAAAAAAAGGAAAAAGGGACAGAGAGACAAAAGGAAGGAGAGAGAGAGAGAGAAAGAAAACACATGGCCGGAAATCCACTCCCACCAGGTCACATGGCTGGCAAGCCATTCCCACAAAGGAGGCCACACCCACAGAGTAGGTTCGAAATTTTTTTGAAACCCACCACTGGTCAGCTGGGTGGGCCAAAATAGTCAGGATGGAGACCAGAACATGATTCTAACCCCAGGAGGTAAATTGTATTTTTCTCTTTCCCACGTGTTTCTCTAATTAAAAAAATAGCAAGAAAGACAAAGGAAGAAAGATCTAATCACATGTATACATGCCAAAATCCATATTTCCACATCAACTCCCTTTGCCAAGACAGAGAACTGGCTGAGGTGGTTGGGGAGAATCTCCATGTCTTGTGTATGGTCCAGAGCATACCAGAGTATTCAGAGTATTCTGCCAGTTCACCCTGGCTTGAACCAGTGGCAGTGGTGAGAGGCTCCTCCCACTTGCCCAGACGTCATCATGGATGCTCTGAGCATGTGCATAAGCACTGCATGTGAGCGCACACTCCCAATCCCAAGCCAGTAGCGAAGGTAATAAGATTTTATGCCTAATATCAATCAATTGGGTTCAAGTTCCTCACAATAAGCCACTGCAGAAACCAACCCCAAATTATCAAACATTTTCAAGGAGACCATCCCATATTAAATCTCAAGATCTTTTGCATCCTGGCTTCCAGAATTCCCAGCCAGGAGAGGATTTGTACTCCAAGCATCTAAAGGCAGAGCTGGACTTTCTGCTTATCCCAGCAACCAAGCAGGTCACCCCACCAACTTCTTCAGTCAAGGAAGAGATGACATTCCATCCCATCTACCCCACCCACTGTGGTTCTTAAGTGATCACACGGTCACTCGGCGAATCCACTTTGCACTATCGATTGCCTGTGGCGGCTGGCCAGGAAGGACTCCGTTTATGTCGACATGAGACAGGATGCAGCAACCATTGTAAATACACAGCAGTTGCCAAACTTCTAAATTGTGATCACATGATTATGGGGATGCTATGAAAGGTCATAAGACAAATTAATTAGTAATCTATAAACTTCAGGCAGAAGGACATTTAAAACTCAGTGAGAAAGATTCCAAGCGAAAATGCATAAAACGATAATTACAATTTCTTAGGTATAGAAGACAGGAGGGACTAGAAAGAGTTTTTTTGTATTCAGAACATCTTTGTTTATATAAATGCTAAAAGATACTGAATGCAGATTCTTTTGTCATAGTAATTCAATTTTATGATTCTGTGGACTTCGAAGGTTGAAAAAAAACATATTTTATTGAGCTGTGGTCTCAAAGCATGATAGTTCAGTATTTTTGCCCCAAATCTCCAGTTTCCCTTCTACTGACTCAGGTAAGAATCAAAAACATCTGTTTTTCCAATGTCTACTTATTGAACTATTAACTCAGCAACATTCTCATTTTTTTTCCTTTAGTATATTTTATTTTCATTTTCATACACTCACATGTATACACCATACAGTATTAAACAGTAATTGCATCAATTCCTCTTGTCGACAATGCCCCAGAAAATAAAAGCCCAATATACCTCTTCCATTCTCCATACACCTCTTTCTTCCACCACCCTCCAACTTTCTATCTTCCCTCCATCATCCCCCTCTACCCTACTTCCCCTCACCCTCTACCACTCCTCTCTCCAGGTCCGCTCCCCCCTTCCTTTTCGCCTCCCCCCACCCTCTCTCCCACCTCTCTCTACCCATCTTTCTTCTTTCCTACTCCTCCTCCCCTCGGTGTATTTCCACGAAATGTTAATGTATTTGGCTTATCCTATTTTTAAAGAAAAATTAGAGAAAAACAGTATACATGTGAAGTCGCATTGCATTGAGATCTAACACATCGTGTCTAGCCTAATGTATATCCCTCCCTCCCCCCCTCCCCTCCCCCCTCCTCCTCCCCCTCCCCGTCTTCCCAGAACCCGTACATGGTATAGAACATTCTCATTTTTTTTAACAAATTTCCCATTATTGCAAAGAAGGTTTGGCTCTTCCCAACGCTCACTGATGATTAGGTTCAGAAGAAGATGCATTTCTGCATTCCACTGTGGTGATGTTGAACTGAATCAGCCCACTGGCTGCCACAGACACTCCTAAAGGGATGAAACATGTGGCCTGTGTTGCACATCCTTGGTAAGTGGACTTTTGAGTGAAATTTCCAACTGGGAATAAGAGAAAGGAAGAAAAGGTACATTTGAGATCCTATAGCATAGATATTATAAAGCAATGCAGATTGTTTCTTTGCTATTTATAGTGTTTGGCCTTGATGTTTTTATGGCCTTTATGGAACCATAAAGATCTTTGAAAAACCTGATACAGATCTGGTTGCCATATATTAACTGTTCGATAAAGTTTCTCCAAATAGATCATGTTCTTTTATTTAAAAAAAAAAGGAAGGAAAGAAGGAAGAAAGGAAGGAAATGTCTACTCACAAAACTCTGCTACTGTGGTACAGGTTATGGTAAGACACTGATCCTCTTTCCCAACGCAGGCTACAGGTTGATTGGCTTCACAAGAATCCTCATCTACTGCAAAGCAGCCTGGGCACTGTAACCCATTTGGTTGAAAGTCTTCATATTTTTCCACTGGAGGAAGCAAATTTTCCAGTTAGCAAAGTTTCATGATCACCAGTAACCCTTTTAATGTCTATCCAATATCTTGACATTCTTTTCACATACTTGAGTTCAATTCCAGCTCGGATGGAATCAAGAAACCCAAGATTCTTTGCAACAAGCAAGAGTTTTTTTTAAAAAAACACTAGAGTTTGAAAAGGATGTATGAAAGTGTAGATACTTACACAGAAGCGGTTCTGCATTACAGACATCAGTCTGACAACACTTAGTTTTAGCAATTTCAAATCTATCATCCACTGTTGTGCTGCTGAAGATGTCCTCATAACAGCGCTCACGTTTTGAACATTCCTTGATGATAAGACTCACTAGCGTTTTGGCTGCAGGAGGGAATTAGAAAAAGAAATATGGAAGTCAGCAGAAAATGAAGAAATGCATATCAATCACGTTCATTTGACTGTTGTATTTTGGAAGAAATAGCTAAATACATGTGTTTATTCCATTTATGAAATGTATACTGACTCAAACCATTGAGTAAACTTCCGAGTTTTCCTGCTTCCAACCCAGCACATATCCTAATATGTCGGTTCTTGGACCTGCAGAAAATAATTGGCCAGTTAAACTTCTACAAGTGGGGTTCCTAATCATAACCTGAATTACTGAACCTCACTGGCTTTCATGTAAATGTTGACACCTTTGAAGATTTATTTATTTCCAAGAAACATATAAGCACAGGCAACTGCAGAATCTGGAGCTTTTTGCAAAATGATGAATGTCCCATTGTGACAAAGTAATATAAGCTCCTTCTGTTCAGCTTGCAATTTGTGATGCACATCAAGGGGGCAAAGTGTAGATTGCTACATCAGGATGTGTGTTTCATGACTTGTCCTCTCTTGTCCCCTTGTACATATCAATTCACCAACATTTAAAAATTGCATCTGGTAAATAACATTGGACTTCTCCTACTGTCTCTCACTGAACCCTCAAGAGAAGTCATTGAAGGAATGTCCCAAACCTAATCACATCTTAGTACAACCTAGATGCTAAATTTTAGCATTTTACTGTTGTTTGAGAGTGAAATGGGAGACATATGTCGGCAAAGATGTTGAGACTCCGGGAAGAGTGCAGAGAAGAGCAACAAAAAGATTGGAGACTGAAGGCTAAAACCTTTGAAGAACGGTTGCAGGAAAAAGAAGGACTAGCAGTGACATGATAGCAGTGTCACAATATTTGAGGGACTTCCTTAAAGAATTGGGGGTCAACTTATCATCCAAAGCATCTGAAGGCAGGATAAGAAGCAATGAGATAAGCAACCAAGAACTAAGGAGAAATTTACTGACAATACTGGAGGTTGTAAGAAGAGACTGGAGAGTCATTTGTCTGAAATGGTCTAATCCAGTGTCTCCTGCCTGAGCAGGGAGTTCAACTAGAAAACCTCCAAGGTCCCTTCTAACTCTGATCTTCTATGTTCTAATAAATATATACATATTATATAAATGATGAGAAACATGTTCAGGTTATTCCTTGATGGTCCAGAAACCAAGTGATGGACATGCCTGAGAACAAACTCAACTTTCACTTACCGGTACTCATAGTAGAATCAACAACTGCAGTAGAACAGAATTCTTCATCTTCTTTGCACTCCACCACCTTCACATTCTCTTCTTCACATTCAGTTCCAAGGGCAACACATTGTTGACATTTTAAAGACATCACTATAAATAAAAGACATAGTCATGCCAATGATCAGTGTCACCCTTCTATGTTTTTCTCTCCTCCTAGCACTTATATTCAAGACTCCTGTTACAATCTGGTTTACTAAGCATGTCTCCTCTCTTGTTGTTTTTCTGCCAGGGATCTTGGGATGGGAGAGGAGATCACCTTGTGGAAATGGAAGGGAAGTTGAGATTGAGAGAGAGATTCACTTTCTTGTACTGCTAACATTTTAATATGACACTGGATCATCCCATCGTTTGGTATTTATGCTGTAGACCAGTTTTGTGAAGAAGCCATTTGGATGCTGTCTGAGGCCATTTTTCTGTAAGAACCTGAATTCTGAATGTCTGCGAGTTCTGAATAATTGTTTATATCAGTTGATTCTTGGTGATGAAGGATTTGGGCACATTTTAGATATGGTGTGCCAATAACATCTTCTTAAGGCTGAGAGGGAATCACCTCCCCAGTTTTTGACCCAATGGTAGACTGTCATTTGCCTAGTTTTTATTCCTCATGAATGACTAGACTAACGGTGGGTTTCACATTTTGTTACCGCTGGTTTGCTGAATGTGTGCCACATACATCGTGTGGTATGTGCCCTGCCTTCCATGCATGTGCTTTGCTCGCTCATGTGCCTTCCGCCCATGTGCCCGGCCTCAAAAACATGCCTAAATAGGATGACATAGAGCTGAGACAGGTGGGCAGGCCCACCAACAATTTCCATTACTGGCTCAGGTGAACTGGTCCAAACCAGCTGAATACCACCTCTGGAATAGACTCATAGTGCCCTATTCCTTATCCACAATCTTCAGCCATTAAACCAAATTAGCTCTCTTGATATTCTGAAGACATGGTCATTGATCCCGCATACACTACAGGTAATCCTTGATATAAGACCAGAATTGGGATTGGAGCTTGTGCCACTAAGTAAGATTGTTAAGTGGGTTGTGCCCAGTTTTACAACCTTTTCTTGGTAGTTAATAACTGCAGTCATTAAGTGAATTACATGGCTGTTCAGCAAATCTGCCTTCCCCTATTGACGCTGCTGGTCAGGAAAGTTGCAGCTGGAGATCATATGTCCCAAGACATGCAACGGATATAAACACATGCCAGCTTCTTCCTGCCCAAAATTTGATACCTGGCTGTGGGAATACTGCCATTGTTGAAAGTGTTAGGACCACTTGTAAGTCACTTTTTTCAGTGCTGTTCTAACTTCAAATAGCCACAGAACAGATGGGCATGTAGTAAAACAATTGACCAGAGGCTTCCTCAACCTGCCTGCCTTCCATACCTTTCCTGGAGTCTCCTGAAGTTTCTATATTTCAGTTTCAAGGAAATTAAATCCCTTACCTGTTGACAGGATGGAGGAGAAGAGACAGAAGACAAGAATTCCAGCTGCCCTCATGTTGGTAGAAGTCAACTCCGCTACCTTTCCTGAAGCCACCTACTGCTCAGCTTTGCAACGGGGGAAATGTTTGTGAAGAATCAGCTGCTGGAGGTGGAATGTAGGGTCAGAAATGATTGGCTAGCAGAGATAGCAAACTCAGGCAGGGCAGAAGCCAAATTCCATTAGGAAAGATAGTGGTGTTCTTAGAAAATATACACAAAATAAACTTTGCTCGGCAGCCAAATGGGGATGTGATTTCTTGTTTGCTACATCTCTACATCTTCCTCTGCTTTTTCTTGGGCTTCGCCTAACTTCTAAAGTTGATTTTATACACTACTGTAATTCTTTATATCTAATTGGAACCTTTTCCTCTCTAGACTGTGTTTCACCTTAATTCCTACATTCATTCATTGGGATCGCTTAGGATGTTTTTCTGATCCTACAGTTGTGCATAATATATATATAGTCACAACCCCTGGTATGCCCCAATATTTTACTGTTCCCTTTGTTTAGTATTTATACTACACAAATGTAACAAAGGCAACAGTAAAATATTGGGCTTTCTGTCTGGATGGTCTCTTCTGACGAGCCGATGGACAGAGAATGGAAGCAGTTAGCTTCCTCCCATAATTGGGGCATACCAGGGGTTGTGACTTTAAATATATACCTTTCTCCCTGGCTCAGCTGATAACGGATCAGAGCCTGTGGCTTAGTGGTTAATACATCTGCCTAATATGTAATACAGCCCAGGTTCGAATCCCAGTAAGGGTATGGCTAGCTGATGAGAGCTAAATAGCTTGAAATAGATCTATACTGGTCTCCCTTTATTTATTTATCAACACAAATACTATATACTATATATATATATGTCAGTACTTTGTTATATTAATGATAAGTCTCTGAACATTTAAATTATTATATTTTTATTTTTGTAGACAGATTTTAATTTCTGGCCCTTAGTTTCTATCACTTATGACTTTATTTATTGATATCCCTGTCTATCTGTAACAGGGGTGTGAAACTCAATTTCATTGAGGGCCGCATCAGGACGGTGGTTGATCTCGGGGGGCCAGGAGGCGTGGCTGACTGGGTGGATGTAGCAACTGGGTGCACATGGCAAACTTGACACCACTCCCCAAACTGCCGGAAAGTTTCTTGTTCGCATTGGGTAGACTGGGCCGAAGCCACACTGGCATGATCTTTGCAAGGAGTGTAACAAAATGGATGTAACAACAACAACAAGGAATGGAAGTATGCCAGAGGAAAAGGGTCTAAGAGTTCAAGTTAAACTGACTCCAGACTAGATGACAATAGAGGAGGAAATGCGTAGTTTATTGAAGCTGTCTTCTCGTGTGTGTTCAAACTTCCCTTAGGAGAATACACAGACGCAAATACATTTGTCACCAAAATTTATTTGCATTACGATTTAAAGAAAGACCATTTTTAGAGAAAATGGATTGTTAAAGAAAGACCACATACCCCTGAGCTAGCCTGCACCTCCATATCCTAAATTACTACCAATTTCCCAAGAATGTTTAGCCCCAAAGCATTGTAATTCTTAGCACTAAAGCTCCAAACTCCTCCCCACGTTTACAAATTTCAAACGCTGAGGGAAGTAAGGCTTTCGTCTACATATTAAAAAACATCATATCAAATGTTTGTGTAGCGCTGGTACAAGTCTTCCTGGGGAGCGTGAACTCTACAATGCCGTTGCCCATTTGTGTCTTTCCTGTCGGATAGGAACATACACTGCTTGTTGCACATGCTTGGATCACTGCGTCCTCTTTAATATATCCCACTGTGGAGGAAAAAGAAAGAATAAGGACACATGAGGTTGGATTATGAGAACAAAAACAATGATATTTTTCTTCTTAACCCCCAAAGGAGCCACAAGGGAGCTATCCACCTCCCTCAAAGTAGCTACACAAAATAGCCACTGTCCTCTTGTCAGCCCTTCAAGGAGACCAGACGAAGAACTTAAAATCAACTCAAAACTCAAAAGATATAGTAACAGAATCTCTCAAGTGGGAATGCACTTTCTCCTCACCTCTTTTTGTTAGTGAGAACAAGGGAGGGTTTTGTCTGGGATGATGTAGGTTCCCCAACCTTCGTGGACCGGTGGGGGAGGAAAGGGGATGGTTCCCTGTGCGTGGTTGACAAGGGAGTGCCTACCACTTCATTTGGGCTTGCATAAATGAAGTATGTGTGTATTCACCAGGTACTTGTGCAAATGGAGATGTGTGTGGACCTAACTGCTGCTTCCGTGGCCCGATTCTAAATGACTCATGGCTCAGTAGTGGGCCACGGCCCACTATCCATTCAGGAGTGTCAGTTGGGTTGGCCAAAATAGTCAAGATGGAGGCCAGAATATGGTTCTCAGGACTTCAATTGCCTTCTTCTCTTTCCCACGGGTGTCTCTAATTAAAAGAAATAGAAAGGAAGGTAAAGGAAGAAAGATCTTCTACTCACATGTATAAAAACCAAAATCCACATCTACACACTGATTCTCATTGCCAAGACAGAGAACTGGCTGGTCTGGTTGGGTAGAATCACCACGTTTTGTGTACGATCCAGTGCATGTATATCCATTGGGTTTAAGTTCCTCACGACGCGGCACTGCAGAAACCAACCCCAAATTGTCAAACGTTTCCACGGAGACCATCCCATATTAAATCTCAAGATCTTTTGCATCCCGGCTTCCAGAATTCCCAGTCAGGAGAGGATTTGTACTCCAAGCATCTAAAGGCAGAGCTGGACTTTCTGCTTATCCCAGCAACCAAGCAAGTCACCCCACCTACTTTTTCAGTCAAGGAAGAGATGACACCTCATCCCATCTGCCTATCCCTTATAAATGTACGTGGATGCATGCTCTGAAGTTCCCCTTCAAAAGTGCTGTTTTAAATCTGGACCGATTTTAAGCCCTAGCCTTAAAATGATCCCTGGGTTGCTGGACCGCCGTGTTCTCCAATTATAGAAAGCTCCTATTTTTATGACTTATATTTGATTCAGCAATGGCTTGCTCAACTAATGAACTTTCCTCACCCCTTCCCTCCCTGAGGTTTGTTGCACCATTCAAATTTTATCTCCCCATGGTGTGTGTGTGTGTGTGTTTCTGTGTGTGTGTGTGTGTGTGTAGAATAGAATAGAATAACAGAGTTGGAAGGGGCCTCAAAGGTCTTCTAGTTCAACTCCCTGCGTAGGCAGGAAACCCTATTCCATTTCAGACAAATGGTTATCCGACCTCTTCTTTAAAACTTCCAGTGTTGGAGTATTTAGAACTTCTGGAGACAAGTGTGTGTATGTGCAGAGGTCCTCTTGCATGCCACTCAGGCAGGGTGAAATCTGCTCCCCCTTACTTTCTGATTCCCCGTCGACAATACTGTAAAGTTTAACTTTCTCTGCCCTTTTGCAGGGAGACATTGAGTTGAATTACTTACGAGTAGAAGGAAAGATATTGCAACCATCTGACTGGCAACTGTGATGAATGACTTCAATGGTTTTTCCCTTTACAGAAGTTATAGTGAAATAACCATCATTAGCTTCCTCAGGCTTTACACAAGTCTTAGAAGTGTAACTGACTGGAGGAGTGCCTGTGAAGAGATGAAATGTTGGGAGTGTAAGAAAAAAGAATTATTTTTTTTAACAAAGCAGTTTGTTTATTTAACTATTTCATTTGAGATCCCAACCATTAATAAATGGTTGTTATCTGGGGGGAAGATTATATGCTTTTTCCTTAATATGCAAAGGGATTAGCAGATTAATAGCAATAGCACTTAGACTTGCATTCCGCTTTACAGTGCTTCCCAGCTCTCTTTAAGTGGTTTACAAAGTCAGCATATTGCCTCCAACAATTTGGGTCCTCATTTTAGCCCCCTCGGAAGGCTGGTGAGATTTGAACAGCCAAATTGTAGGCAGCCGGCAATCAGCAGAAGTAGCCTGCAGTACTGCACTCTAACCACTGCGCCACCACAGCTCATGCTCAGAATTACCTTGTACGTTCTTCAACTTGATTGCCTCCATTTATCACAGATATGAAGAAACAATTTACTTCGATTGGTGAACTTCTGGAAAACTTTTCTCTACAGTTAGAAGGATCTTTTGGTCCCTTTCTTCTCCCTCATGCCCCCCCCCCGTATTTTCCATGTACATGATAGAACAAGAGAAAACAACATTTCTCTACAAAATATTCCTAACAAACACACTCCACTGAAAATGGCAGAGTACATGGGAGATTAGTTGAGGCGAACGGCATCATCCACCTTCAAGAAAACTGAATTATCCCTTGAGATGATAATGTTGTCTGACAGCTAAATTGAAAGATGTTTCACTCACTGAAAGTGGTACGGAGAGTCAAGGAAGAGCAATGGGTTTGATCAGGTTCACACTCCACCAATGTCATGTCCTCATTTCTACATTGTCCATTGGTGGTAAAACACGTATAGCATTGTAGAGATGTTACTGTAGAGGATAGAAGCAAAATGATTACAGTTCAACAGAGAGCCAACCAAATTACGCACTAATTAATTAAAAAACCCTTTTTAGATGTTAAAGATTAGCATCGTATATTTTTTTTCCATGTGTGTCTCTTAAGTCATGTCTACCAATAGTTTGAAGGTTGCAGGGGACAGGAAGAGACTAAAATTGTGGACATCAGAAATTAGTGGATCTTTTGAATAGGAAAAGTGACCCTTCATAAGGAGATATTCAGCTCTTTAGATAAGATTCCCTTTTTATTATTGATTGAGATCAGTCTTCAAAACAAGCTGACTGGATACCTGTTAATATTGTTGAATTCCCAATATAGAGTCGACCAAAACAACCATAATTGGTCATTTGGAATCAGAAAGAAACCAAATCTTAGCCTATCCCTCAGATACGTGGTTGTTCATTCACCTCCTCATTCATTTACTGAGAAGACCCTCTGTGACACAGGTCACAAAACAGCAACCATCTCCACATTTCTGTACCCCAAACCCTCCATCATTGATGGTATAATTGGATGTCTGCCACGTATGAAACTATGTTTAATCATACACACCGATTGAGTGGCATAAATATTTAAGCACATTAAAAGCAGCAAAAGATGTGTATAACGTTCTAGTGATGTTCTATTCATGTTGTAACCCAGGACCAACGACAGTTAGCATAAACCCAACCTGTCAGGACTACCATCTTCAAAAGAGAGAGAAAGAAAAAGCCAAAGATTTTTGGAGGTATTTTAACAGTGATCTGCCTGTCTAGAGATGTAAGAAGCCTCCCTCCGCCACCTCTCTAGCATCTCAGTGTTGAATAGCAGTACTCACCACCTGTCAGTAAGACTGAAGAGATGAGACAGAAGTAGACAAAAAGACCAGGAGCCATTGTGTGTGGAGAGCGAGTCGACTGCCTTCCTGCACCCAACTATCAAATGCACTCAGCTTTATAGTGACTAGGGTGGGTCTCTTGTGGGGTGTTTGGGAGCAATTTTTTTGAGTGGGAGGCATGGAAGACATGAGTGATCACCAAATCCCACACAGAGAAATACCCATTTGCACAATAAAAATGGGAAAAGGGACAACTGTAATGGTGAAGCAACAAGGTGGTTAAATCTTGTTGGGATTATCCATAACTCAATGTGTTAAGTTAAGTAAGAACTGACTCCTGTTGTAACTGGGCTACTATATAGCATGGGTGTCAAACTCGATTTCATTGAGGGCCGCATTCAGGGTTGCGTTTGACTTCAAGGGGCCAGGTATGTGTGATTGGCGCTGGCGGGACTAGCTCAACATCACTTGTCAAGACTCCGTTTTTGGCCATGACAGCCTCCTGCAATCCTCTGCCAGTGAAAACGAAGCTCGAGGAGGTTGCATGCAGCCTACCTCGGCTCCGTTTATGGCCATGACGGCCTCCTGCAGCCCTCTGCCAGTGAAAATGGAGCTCTCCCTGACAAAGGCACCATGGAGTGGTCATTCATTGTTTCCAGGACGGCCTTGCAGACCAGATCTAAGCACTCTGTGGGCCGGATCTGGCCGGTGGGCCTTGAGTTTGACACCCCTGCTACAGAGGAGATCTCTCACTTGTCTGTTTAGTTTTTATTTTGGAGATGGCTGTAACAGGATGTTTCATATACGGCAATATGTCCATAGGGATCAATAGTGGTGGTTCAGGAAGGTATGTCTTTATTCGCATGCACGGACATTTGCAAACCAGTAGGGATAACCCATGCTAAGTTTCCAAATACAATTCAGAGTGCTAGTCATAATCTTTAAAGTTCCTTAAGATTTTCACCGTTAAGGCATCCAAAGGATTGCCTTCGTTGGGATGTTTGGGAGTCAGTGAGAGAATGAATGTGACAGATGCAAAGTGCAACATCTAACAATTAAAAAACAAAGCACTTGTCCATGCTTATATGAGGAGTTCTCCAACTTCATATCCTCAGGATTCAATGACGCTGATTTTCTGGAAAACACAATCAGATGAGCTAATTCTACTTGTAAAGCTACAGTGACAGAATCTTGCAGCTTTGAAAGCATAATCCTCTCCCCCAATTCTCCTTTACAGACGGAGAAGCTAGGGAGGGTCCCTTCTGAGATTCTCACCCTGTCCATTATCCAGCTGTGGGCTATGCAGTCTGGTATCTGACCATCCCTTAGGCCAGTGTCTCTTAGCACAGTCTCCTCTTTCCCAGGTATCCTTACAAGATGACATCTTAAATATCCTGGTTTATCAAGCTTCTGTATGAACATCTCTTCTCACGCCTAGCAATACACATGGAGTTCTTCATTTTGTTCATTGTTAACAGTGGTGGGTTTGAAAAAAAATTTGGAACCTCTTCTGTAGGTGTGGCCTGCTTTCCGGGCCCACTGGTGGAACCTCTTCTAACCGGTTCGGTAGATTTGACAAACCGGTTCTACCGAACTGGTGCAAACCGGTTCTACCGAACTGGTGCGAACCGGTAGGAACCCACCTCTGATTGTTAAGCATGCTTTCACAATGTAATAAAGCTCCAGGTTCCTCAATAAAGTCCAAAGTTAACATAATCTTAACATAATCATAATGCAAACTAAAGGTAAACTGCTCCAAACTCGATGGCAGAAAATACAACTTCAGCAAGAGTCTGCGTAGAATGCACTACCCGACTTTGTTGTTACATCCTCAAACCCCCATAACTTTAACCTTATACTATCTAGTGTGGACCTCACCCCTTTCCTAAGAGGTCCGTAAAGGGGGCATGCATAAGCGCACCAGCGTGCCTATCATCACTATCCTATTGTCCCCATTTATTCATACCCATTTCCTGCATTCATGTCCATGTTTATACTGGTTTCAACTGGTCCAGAATGCGGCTGTGCAGGTTATCATGGGGCACCTAGGTGCTCCCATGTTACACCCCTTTTAGGCGGCCTGCACTGGTTGCCAGTTGTCTTCCGGGTGCGATTCAAGGTACTAATTATGACCTTTAAAGCACTCCATGGCTTAGGCCCCGGGTACCTGCGAGACCACCTACTGCCACCAGTAGCCTCCCACCGTCCAGTGCGATCCCACAGAGTTGGCCTCCTCAGAGTGCTGTCAGCCAGACAGTGTCGGCTAGCGACTCCCAGGGGGAGAGCCTTCTTTGTGGGAGTGCCTTCTCTCTGGAATGAGCTGCCCCCGGAGCTTTGCATAATCCCCGACCTCCGGTCCTTCTGACGCGCCCTAAAAAGTTGGCTTTTCCAGTAAGCCAGCCTGGCCTGAACAAAACAAAACAAATTATTGATCATTGTTAATTTTAATCTGAATTTTTTAAAAAAATGTTATTGTCAATTCTAATTGGGTTTGTTTGGGATATTCTATTTAATTTTTTAAAAACTTTTGTATTATGTGTTTCTTTTAATGTTGTACGCTGCCCTGAGTCCTTGGGAGAAGGGCGGCACATAAATCTCATAAACTTAAACCTTATACCTGTTAACTCGTACATGTTTGACAAACGAACGAACGAACGAACGAACGAACGAACTAACTAACTAACTAACTAACTAACTAACTAACTAACTAACTAAGAAAGAACTCATAGACTTTCTGGAGAATTTCTGGGAAATCTCTCTAACAATTGTCTTCGTGAACCAGATTATTTTCCCCTTGGAAGCAGCGCCACAAATTGTCATCCAAGAATATGTCAAAGTTCACAATATTTCACAGTTTAAAACGTGCACTTAGAATGAGGGCACTTTCAGATTCCTTTTTTCCCCACTCCACCTTTACCCATTTCAGTAACTAGCAGCAACCGGTTGCAGTTGTTTATTCATTTGATTTATAAATAAAGCCACCCATCTAGCAGCTGTTCTGACTTTAATTGCAAGCAAAAGGATTGGGATGAAAGGTCTCCAATCTTCTCAGAATTAGTAGGTGAAGGAGGACTGGGCAAGACGTGGCTGAGAAAAGCTTGGGAGGGAACCTTTGATAGTCCTGGGAGTCCTAGCAGAAGATACCAGCACCTGTGTCAGGTGCTGCTTCATTTAATAATCAGGAAAGAAACCACTCAACTCCATTCTTAGAATTAAGTGTACTTTTACTAATTACAAACGAATAGTAGCAATGCAAAGCTGAGTCTGGGTAAATTGGCGCGCGAAAGCAATGGATATCATGTATAATTCAATCCCCTCCCCTTGGCACCCCATTCCATAGTCCAATAATAATTCACCCAACTGTCAGGTGGGAGATATCTTCAAAAAGCATCATCAGGCTGGAATGCTGGACAGTTGGCCTTGGCGGGAAACTCCCTTCCTCCCCATGCGCAGAGAGATGGTTAGGACAGCTTCTAATAACACTCCTCCAGCACATAATAATTCCCCTCCCAAATACCATGCCCCCCCCCTCCCCGTTTCAATGGCAGCCGAAGCAGCAGTGAAGCAGAGGCTGACATCCTGCCATGACTGTCCCTGTGCAGAAATGAATAAATATTCCGTCTGATTCTTCCTGCTCCCTTCATATGCCCAGTGATCTCAGCCAGATAGAAATAGTCTAGATAAAATATCACTCATTTAATCATGGTGTCAGAGATATCCCTTTGCCTAACTAGAGAAGCAGAATAAGCATTGGCAGGGAGCAGAAGTGAGTTCCAATTTCCCCACTGAATTTCCTTGTGGGAAGGTGACAGTGGGCAGTGGAAATCTTCCTTCCTTTTTTCCTCTCCTCCCTGTTTTTCCTCCTTTCCTTTCCTTCCCTTCTTCCTTTCTTTTCCTTCCCTTCCTCCTTCCCTTCCCTTCTTCCTTTCCTTCCCTTTCCTTCCACCTTTCCTTTCCTTTCCTTTCCTTCCCTTCCCTTCCTTCCATCTTCTTCCTTCCCCTCCCTCTTCTTCCTTTCCTTTCCTTTCTTTCCTTTCCTCCCCTCTTCATTTCATTTCATTTCATTTTTTTTCATTTTATTTGACATTTATAGGCCGCCCTTTTCCCTGAGGGGACTCAGGGCGGCTTACAATTTGTAGGAAGGGAGTGCAAGACAAAACACAAAAAGAAAATGTGGAGTATAATAAAATAAAACAATAAAACACAACATTCATTCAGCATTCGGGTGGGGCGAGATTAGGGTCTTATCCCCAGGCCTGACGGGATAGCCAGATCTTGAGGGCTGTGCGGAAGGTCTGGACGGTGGTGAGGGTACGAATCTCCACGGGGAGATCGTTCCAAAGCATCGGAGCTGCTACTGAGAAGGCTCTCCTCCGCGTAGTCGCCAGTCGGCACTGACTGGCGGATGGAATTCGGAGGACGCCTACTGTATGCGATCTGATGGGACGAAGGGAGGTAATCGGCAGAAGGCGGTCTCTTTACCTTTCCCTTCCTTCCTTTCCTTCTTTCCTTTCCTTTCCTTTCCTCTCCTCTCCTCTCTTGCCCTGCCCTGCCCTGTCCAGCAGGCAGATAAATGAGTGGGTGCTGCTGGGTGAGGGAGGTAGGGAAAGATTGGGCAAGTGGCCAGAAGGTTTGAAGAAGGTTGAAAATGGCGATCATGTCACCACAGCAGCATGGCAGTAACACTGACTCAGCAGCAGTAGTGTTGCAGAAGCAGTCTGGCAGCACTTAAGCAGCCAGAACTGTCCAAATTTCCCCAAATTTAATTCCCATGGTGGGTCATGGCCCCTGACACTCTGTACGTTAGCCCATTTGAGGTATCTTGGTTGAAGAGATTTTGCCTTACGAAGTATCGCTTCACCCAGTTAAAGATTACAGACGAGAGAGAGAGAGACAGAGAGAGACAGACAGACAGACAGACAGACAGAGAGAGACAGAGACAGAGACAGACACACACAGAGAGACAGAGAGACACACAGAGAGAGACAGAGAGAGACAGAGAGAGAGAGAGAAAGAGACAGACAGACAGAGACAGAGAGAGACAGACACAGACACAGAGAGAAAGAGACAGAGAGAGACAGAGAGAGAGAGACAGAGAGAGAGAGACAGAGACAGACAGACAGACAGACAGAGACAAAGACAGACAGAGAGGAAGGGAGATATGCAATACTACTATAGAACTATGATATCTGGAAGATGGAGGGATGGATGAATGGAGGGATGGAGGGAGGGATAGATACATGGATGGAAGGAAGCAAGGGAGGGAGGGTGGAAGGAAGGAAGGAAGGGAGGAAGGGAAGAAGGAAGGACTGTCTCGCAAGTATCTAGACTCTCTTATACCCAAATCAAAATGGACATAGCGAGCAATGTTCAGTTGAGGGAAAATGTCACCAAAAACTCTTAAGGAACCGAAAGGAGCTCACCAAATCCCTGCCTCTGGTTCATATCACTACCAGTCTCATCACTAAGTTCAGTTCAGTTCAGTTCAGTTTATTAAATTTCTATGCTGCCCTTTTCCCCCGAAGGGGACTCAGGGCGGCTCACAACCCGAACCGGGGAGGGGGCATTGTCAAGCTTCTCTACCTTTGTCTGTTTCTTGATTGATGGAAGAAACTTATTCTTCTTTGATCCCAGAGGTACTTTGATCCATAGTCTCTGGTGAGACCCTCCCCATTAGCAATGGCCTTTCCTTACAATCCTCAAAACACGCCTCCTCCTCAGTGTCTCTTTGGCCAACAAAGTAGAGAAGGAAACCCTGAAAAGAGGCCGCACATCTTGGTTGTTCAAACAAATCTTTCTACTATGGGTCATGAGCAATGTTGTTAACTTTGTGAGCAGTTTGTTGAACTAGTTGTTGGAAGAAATCATTAGGGCAGAAAACCAGTTTTTAAATTATTTGAATCCCATCATTGGTCATGAGTAGAATTTTTTTTTTTACTGCCATTCCTTACATGGAAAACAAAGTATTTAACGTTTATTGGACATGTAAAAAAGTTTGAAACTATTGAATTCAAATGTCAATTCACAGGATTTTAAAGATTAATACACAACGGAGACCAGATGTTTTTCTTTTGGGATTGATGGACAAACAGTTATTAAAATGTCATGGAGCTTTGTTTTTGAATAGCTTGAGTAGTTTGAACTGCAGTGAGATTATTGCGCTGGCTCTTTGGCTTTGAAATGAAGATGAGCACCTCCCCCTAGAGTCAGGAACAACTAGCACATATGTGCGAGTAAGTAAGTAAATAATATCTTTATTACGGTCAAAGACCAGCAATACACATTAGTTTTTACACTATATTAAAAAATACTAACATTAAAATATAACGAAAAAGTATTGACGTTAAAAGTGGATAATAACATAATGGTCCAAAGATTGTTAGAGGGATGTCCAGATAATTGGTACAAGATGGTACTATACTTCTGTAGCCAATTTTTTTCTTATGGACATTGCAGCAGCACAGAACTTTGCCCCTGCATACGTGGTAACCGGGTTAGTGTCCTGGAGGAGAAAGCCTAGATAAAAATGGTCTGCCCTCCCTGGCAATCTCTCTAATAAGGGGAGAAAATGTGCAGACCTACAAACTCTGTATAGCTCGCAGTGTAATAGAACACGTGAATTATCTTCCACTTCTCCTTTACCACATATACAAACCTGTTCTGCAATAGGTGTTCTCTGATACCTGCCCTGGAGGAATGCTGAAGGAAGAATGTTAAATCTGGCTCTGAAGAAAGCTATTCTTTGTTTTGGGGAGATCAGGTCATTTAGCTATCTTGCCGATTCCCACGCACCCTGTTTGATTCTGTCCCTGCTGTGGAGAGACAACTTATTTAGTTCCTCATGGAACCTTTACCTTTAGCCCTAAATATCTTTGGTGCTCTTCTCTGAATTCTTTCTAGAGTCTCAGTATCTTTTTTATATCGTGGCGACCGAAACTGGATGGAGTATTCTATGTGGGGTCTTAACAAGGCATTATAAAGCAATAGCAATAACACTTAGACTTATATATCACTTCACAGGGCTTTTACAGCCATCTTTAAGCGGTTTACAGAGTCAGCACATTGCCCCCAACTATCTGGGTCCTCATTTTACCCACCTTGGAAGGAGGGAAGGCTGACTCAACCTTGAGCCTGGTGAGATTCGAACAGTCAAATTGCAGGTAAGCAGCAGTCGGCAGAAGTAGCCTGCAGTACTGCACTCTAACCACTGTGTCACTGTAGCTCATGGCTCAGATCACTATAGATCAGGGGTAGTCAACCTTTTTATACCTACCACCCTCTTTTGTATCTCTGTTAGTAGTAAAATTTTCTAACCACCCACCGGTTCCACAGTAATGGTGATTTATAAAGTAGGGAAGTCAATTAAATTTAAAAAAGGGAAGTGCTTCAGAGTTTTTTAAGAGTTTTATTTGGCATTTATAGGCCGCCCTTTTCCCTGAGGGGACTCAGGGCGGCTTACAACTCGTAGGAGGGAGTGCAAGAGAAAACATAAATGTGAATAAAATAAAACAAAACAGTAAAACACAACATTCATTCAACATTCGGGCGGGGCAGATTAAAATCTTATCCCCAGGCCTGACGGGCTAGCCAGGTCTTAAGGGCTGTGCGGAAGGTCTGGACGGTGGTGAGGGTACGAATCTCCACGGGGAGATCGTTCCAAAGGGTCGGAGCTGCTACTGAGAAGGCTTCAGTATCGGACAAAACCCCTACTGCCCACCATGAAAGCTGGAACGCCCACAAGTGGGCGGTAGGGACCAGGCTATAGATTAACTCAAGGATTAACACTTCACGTGATCTTGATTCTATCCCTCTGTTATTGCAGCCTTGGATTGCATTGGATTTTTTGGCAGCTGCAGCACACTGCTGGCTCACATTTAAGTGGTTGTCCCACAAGGACTCTCCCAGTTACAGCTCCCTTATAATGTGACAAGAGAGAACAATAGAAAGTATTCCAAAAGAAAAGTGGCTAAGGATCAGTGGTGGGATTTAGCCAGTTCGCACCTATTCGGGAGAACCGGTTAGTAACTTTCTAAGTAGTTCAGAGAACCGATTGTTGGAAGAAATCTCCTTTTGTTTTTTTCCACTTTACAGGGCTAATCCTGTAAGGAAGGCAGGAAGGAAACATTCTGGTGTTGTTTCTAGCCTAATCTTTATTGTCCTGCTTACAGAAACTGCCTCTCCGGTTAACCCTTATTACATTGCAACAGCTAAAGCGAAGCACCTACAACCTGAGTGACCTTGAGTTGGCCACACCCACCCAGTCACATGACCACCGAGCCACACCTACCCAGATGGTCATTAGGGCAGAGAACCGGGTGTTAAATTATTTGAATCCCACCACTGCTAAGGATATAGCTGAATTGAGTCTATGGGTGACAGCTATGGGTGACATAGTGGAGAGAATGGCCAGTTCATCAAATCTATCTTCTCCTGTGTGTTCAAGCACTCCTTAAAAAAAAATAAACAGAGACAGATGCTTTCAACACCGCAATTTATTTTCATTATGATTTAGTGAAAACAGAACGTTGAGAGAAAAACCACATTCATCTCAGCTAGTAGGCCCAAACACAGCATTTCAACCCTCTCAGGTCTGCTCCACCTCCATATTTTAAATTACTAACAAGCTGTCAAGAATACTTAACCCCAAACCCCTGTTACATCTTACTTCTGAAGCTCCAATATCCTTCTCACTTTTATAAACCCTGAAAGACAAAGGCAGAAGGCTATGTTCTGACTACTTGAGAAGAAAAGCACGATCAAGTGATAGTGGAGTAGTGTTACACTCCTTCGTGACGTTGAACGTTACAAGGCCATTGGCCATTCTTGTTTCTCCAACAGGAAAAGAACATACGTTTGGGGTTGCGCATCCTCGGAGCATAGCCCTTTCTTCAATAGCTCCAACTGTGGAGGAAAAAGGAAGAATAAGAATCTCTGAGACTTTATTGCGGTTTGCTTATAGGGTCGTTTTTTGCCCTCCGGAGGTTTCATGGAAGCCTCCTGAAGGTTCCTGAAGCCTCTGGAGGGCCTCCGGGGGGGACGGGGGAGGCTGTTTTCGCCCTCCCCAGGCTCCTATAAAGCCTCTGGAGTCTGGGGAGGGCAAAACAAGCATGCAAAGAATGGGGGGGAGTCGCGCCTCTCATGCGCGCATGTGCACTGGGGGGTGAAACACATTTCATTATGGGCATGACACCCTTACGTATGACCCCCCTGCACTCCCCCCTTATCGCATGTGAGCCAAAAAAGGTTCGCCATCACTTCCTGAGGACATTTTCACCCTGCAGTCAGTCAGTCTGTCTCTCCTTCTCCGAATTTTTTAATCCCCTCACCACAACTTCTCAGATTTTAATTATTTATTTTTTAACCACCTCGGCTTTCTTTTCCTCTTTCTATGGTTTCTCTGATTTAAAAAATAAAAGTTTGCACTCACATGTATTCATGGTAAAATTAGCGTTGACACAATGGGTCTCTTGGCCGAGACAGAGAATTTGCTGAGCCGGCTGGATAGAATCCCCGTTTCTTGTGTATGATCCAGAGCATACCAATCCATTGGGCCTGAGTTCATCACGGAGTGGCACTGTAGGAATCAATCAACCCAAATTTAGAAAACCTTTTCGCGGTCTCTTTCACATTCTGGCTTCCAGAATTCCCAGCCGGGGTAGGATTTGTAATCCAAGAGTCTGAAACAGTGGTGCTATACAGCCAGTTCTATCTGGTTCGGGAGAACCGGTTGTGGTGATGGCGGGAGGCCCTGGACACCCACCCAGACATCATCACATCCCGTTTTTGATGCTCTGTGCATGCTCGGATGTCCCTGGACATGTATGTAGGTGGTGCACGCTCACCTCTCTGAACCGGTAGTGAAGGTAAGTTGATTTCATCCCTGGTCTGAAGGTATTGATGGACCAGGAAGGAGGATGGCACCATATTCCATCTGCTCCATCATTCCATCACAAATCCACCCTGACGCCTGTTCTGAGTCCCCCCTTCAAAATAGGCATTTTTTTTCTCCTTACATCTTAATAAGCCCTTTTGAGAGGACAGCCTGCAGGGCTCACCTCCCCTTATGACAATCCCGGCCCTGATTGGCAACTTCAGTGATGGGAAGCCCTTCTCCTCCAATGTCTGATTGCAACCCAGGGCAGCCATTTCTCCACTGACACATGGATGCTATTTTTCTCCTATGCAGGTAGTCCTCAACTTACGACCATTCATTTAGTGGCCGTTTGAAGTTACAATGGCCCTGAAAAATGTGACTTACGACCATTTTTCACCTCTTATGACTACTGCAGCATCCCCAGGGTCACGTGAGTTTCATGATTGACTCCCATTTATGACACTCCTGGGATCCTTTTGCGACAAGCAAAGTCAACATCAAAATCAATTCACTTAACAGCCGTATTACCAACATAACAACTGCAGTGATTCGCTTAGCAAATGTGGCAAGAGACGTCCTTCAGCTGGCTCAAATTTGCTCCCCTGGCTTTCTCATTTCCTGCCCACAGTACTGCCAACCTTTAACCTTCTCTACCTTACGCAAATAAATATAGAGTTGAATTACTTACATTGAAGAGGCAGGGCATTGCAACCGTCTGACTGGCAACAGAAATGCTTCGATAGAGAATAATATCCCTGTGCAGAGGTGATACTGTAAAAGCCGTCAATGCATTCCTTAGCCTTTGCACAAGTCTTAGCTGTGAAACTGAGTGGAGGACTAGCTATGAAACAGAGATAAAATGCTGGGATTTAGAAAAAAAGAAAATAAAGGCAGTGTTTAAAAAGCACTGAGCTCAATTCAATATTTTATTTGAGATCCCTTGTGTTAATGGATGTTGCCTGGACAAGAAGATTATATGGTTTTCCTTAATAGGAGAAAGAAAATAGTCACAAAAATAGTTATTTCAAGGCACAAAATGACCCCGTGCATAATTGGAGATGGTTTCCTCCATTTATTTCAGGTAAGGAGGAAGAGTTAATTTTGACTGGTGAACTTCTGGAAACTATTCTGCACCGTTAAATGGATATTGGATCTCTTTCTTTCTCTTGCCACTTTTCCCCCAGTCTTTTTCACATACGGTAAAGGTTCCCCTCACACATATGTGTGAGCTATTCCCAAATCTAGGGGGCAGTGCTCATCTCCATTTCAAAGCCGAAGAGCCAGCGCTGTCCGAAGACACCTCCGTGTTCATGTGGCTGGCATGATTAAACGCCAAAGGCACATGGAACACTGTTACCTTCCCACCAAAGGTGGTTCCTATTTTTCTACTTGCATTTTACATGCTTTCGAACTGCTAGGTTGGCAGAAGCTGGAACAAGTAACAGGAGCTCACTCTGTTATGCGGTGCTAAGGATTTGAACCGCCGAACTGCCGACCTTACTGATCGACAAGCTCAGCACCTTAGCCACTGAGCCACCGTGTCCCTTCCATATACTGTAGGGTAACAGAAAATAATATTTTCACCAACACAACATTTCTAGTAAGCATAACCCACTGAAATTGGCAGAATATGTTGCCATTAGTTGAAGTCAATGATGAAATCCACCTTCAAGAAAACTGAATTATTCCTTGATGCTTGAGATACTAAGTGATGGTAATATGGACTTTTAGCTAAACTGAAAAGGTATTTCACTCACTTAAAGTAACAAGGAGAGACAAGGAAAGGCAATGTGTTTGGTCTTGTTCACACTCCATCAATTTCATGTCCTCGTTTCTGCATTCTCCTCTAGTGACAAAACATGTCTGGCATTTTAGAGATCTGACTGCAGAGGAAAGAAGCAAAATGATTATACATGCAGTGAGCCAACCGGGTGATGCAATAGTTATTTAAAAGCCCTGTGTAGACTTCAATAATAACGACATTTTTTTCTCGGTGTGTATCCATTTCTAGCACGCATTTGAAACTTCGAAGGCTAGAGATTGAAAAACATGGATATCAGAAATTAGCTCAGCTTTAAGACAATTGGTGGTGCAGTACTGGAAGAAGGAAGAATTACCTACTATTCAAGAATGGACACTAAAAGTAACAAACTTAGCAGAGATGGCTAAAATAGCATATCTTAAGGACCATTCAAATGAGAAATACAAGCTGGAATGGAGAAGATGGATTGACTATATTCAGAATAAATATGGGACTAAGAAATTCCAGATAGCTTATGAGTGAATGAGCAAGGAAGGATACAATTTGCTTAAAGAAAGCTGTACAAAAGGAGAGTTAAAGTACAAGTGAGGGATGATGATGATGATGAAATCTATCAGCTTATTTTAAAATATGGATGTTAATGTTTATACCCTGTATTTGCTCTGGGAGGTTGGGGGGGGTGTGTGGTTTGGGAGGAGAGTTGGGTTTGAGAGGGAGGGGAGGCATATATTTGTAAAACTTTTTTCTTTTAAAATTTTCAGTTAAAACAAAAAGAAATTAGCTCAGCTTTTAAATAGGAAAACATGATCTTTCATTCTCTTCTTCACATGAGATGTTCTCCGAAAGACTTCTTTGTATGATTGATTGAGATCAGCCTTCTAAACAAGCTGATTGAGTGCCGGCAGATTAAGAACCAATACAGAGTATCCTGAGACGATGAGGAATTCACAGTTTATAATCTATGACTTTCGTTTTAGTGTTTTGGTTGAACACATTGAATTAGGAGCTGGGAAACTCTGCGTTCTAGTTTTGCTTTAGGCACAAATGTCAGCTTGGGGACTTTGGACCATCACTCCTTAGCACAACAAGAAGGTACAGCATCTCCAAAACATGGCCAGGAAAATAGCTGACCTCTTACTGCTGGCAGCAGGGATGAAGGCTGACTCAAAAGACCAACTCTTAGCCTCCTTCCCATCCCACAACTAACTGGCTGCTGATTCACCTCCTCGTTCATTTATTGAGAGCCTGTCTTTAAAAAGCTAAAACAAGCAGAGAGCTGAAGATGCTTCTCCATCCACGTGTCTTTATCCATTTAAGAAACCTCCTTCTACTAACTCTCTGGAACAGGGGTGTCAAACTCAAGGCCCAGGGGTTGGATCCAGCCCAAGTGGGCTTAGATATAGACCATGGGACCACCCTGGAAATAGCAAAGGACCCGCCAGCGAAAAGCGAGCTCACGAGGACCGCGCATGGCCCTCCCGAGCTCCATTTCATAATAATAATTTTTTATTGTCGTGCACAACATATGTACAATGAGATTGGAGGAGTGCAACCCACCCCCAGCACAGTACAACTCACAGTGAAGTCAAGGAAAAAAAATCCCTAACCCAATAAATCATATTAACAAACACCCAGTCCCATCACACTACTGTGTACATGTTACACATTGAGCCGGCCCTACAAGTTCCATTGTACAACTTAGTTATGATGTCACTTCGTGTCCAGGAGTCTGACAGCCGACTGGCTCTCCACTGGCAGAGGGTTGCAGGAGGCTGTCCCGTCCGAAAACGGAGCTCAGCAGGGCTGCATGTGGCCACCCTGAGCTCTAGTTTCACTGGAAGAGGATTGCAGGAGGCCATCGCAGGCAAAAACAGAGATCAGGAGATCCGTTTTTGCTGGTAGAGCACTCGGGCCTCCGACACAAGTGACATCAGGCTGGCCACAACCACCCAGCCTCCCTCCTCCCCCACGAGGTCAAACACAACCCTGATGTGGCCGTCAATGAAATAGAGTTTGACACCCCTGCTCTAGAATCTCAGTGTTGAATAGCAATACTCACCACCTGTCAGTAAGACTGAGGAGATGAGACAGAAGAAGAGAACAAGACCAGCAGCCATTGTATCTGCAGAGTGACTCCAGTGCTCTCCTGAAACCAACAAGCGAACGGACTGAATTTTATAGTTATTGGAGCATGGCTCCCCTGTAGGATGTTTTGGATTGATTCCCTCCAGTGGGTGGAATGGAAGACATGAGTTATCACCAAATCCCACATAGAGTAATAACAACTTGCAATGTGAAATAGCCAAAGGGGCAACATCAACGGAGAACCAACAAGTTGGTTGAGGCTTGTTGGGATCCATCCAGTAACTTAGTGGGTTCTTTAGGTTAAGCAAGAATCGGTTGCAATCATAAGTCGGGGGTTGAAGAGGAAATATCTCCCTCCTCTTTTATTTTATTTTATTTCAGAAAGGGGAGTAAGAGGATGCTTGCTATGTGCCAACATGTCCAAGGTGGGTCAGTGGTGACGATGAAGGATATTATTTTGTTTTGATTCGTTGATAAACAGCATAGGACCATAACCACTACTCAACTATTCACTGGAGGTCTTGGCCAACCCAGCTTCTTTTATTGGAAGAGAAAGGAGGAGGTTGCTGTAGGATGTTGGACTTTATCAGGGATGGAGATTAAACTTGTGTGGTGTTTTTGCAATGGTTTAATGGGGATTTCTGTGGATCAGTAATAGATGAATTCCTAAAGGACATCAACCCTTATACTTGGAAGGACGGATCCTGAAGCTGAAGCTCAAATTCTCTGGCCACCAAAGGAAATGTGCCTCTGCTGCAGTGGTGGGATTCAGCTGGTTCGCACCTATTCGGGGGAACCAGTTGGTAACTTTCTAAGTAGTTCAGAGAACCGATTGTTAGAAGAAATCTCCTTTTGTTTTTTTTCCACTTTACAGGGCTAATTGTGTAAGGAAGGCAGGAAGGAAACATTCTGGTGTTATTTCTAGCCTAATCTTTATTGACATGCTTACAGAAACGCCCTCTCCGGTTAACCCTTATTCCATTGTAACAGCTAAGGCCAAGCGCCCATCGACCTGAGTGACCTTGAGTTGGCCACGCCCACCCAGTCACATGACCACCACACCTACCCAGATGGTCATTAGGGGTATTAAATTATTTGAATCCCACCACCGCTAAGGATATAGCTGAATTGAGTCTATGGGTGACAGCTATGGGTGACATAGTGGAGAGAATGGCCAGTTCATCAAAGCTATCTTCTCCTGTGTGTTCAAGCACTCCTTAAAAAAAAAAATACACAGAGGCAAATGCTTTCAACACCACAATTTATTTTTGCTATGATTTAGTGAAAACGGAATGTTTAGAGAAAAACCACATTCATGTCAGCTAGTAGGCCCAAACACAGCATTTCAACCCTCTCAGGTCTGCTCCTCCTCCATATTTTAAATTACTATCAAGCTCTCAAGAATACTTAACCCCAAACCCCTGTTACATCTTACTTCTGAAGCTCCAATCTCCTTCTCACTTTTATATACCCTGAAAGACAAAGGGAGAAGGCTATGTTCTGACTACTTGAGAAGAAAAGCACGATCAAGTGATAGTGGAATAGTGTTACACTCCTTTGTGATGTTGAACGTTACAAGGCCATTCGCCAATCTTGTCTCTCCAACAGGATAGGAACATACGTTTGGGGTTGCGCATCCTCGGAGCATACCCCTTTCTTCAATAGCTCCAACTGTGGAGGAAAAAGGAAGAATAAGAATCTCTGAGACTTTATTGCGATTTGCTTATAGGGTCATTTTTTGCACTTCGGAGGCTTCATGGAAGCCTCCTGAAGGTCCCTGAAGCCTCCGGAGGGCCTCCGGGGACGACGACTGGGGAGGCTTTTTTCGCCTTCCCCAGGCTCCTACAAAGCCTTTGGCGACTGGGGAGAGCAAAAAAGCATTCAAAAAATGGGGGGGGGGTCACACCTCTCATACATACATGTGCACTGGGGGGTGTCGCATGTTGCATTATGAGTGTAGCACACCTGTGCACGACCCCCTATGTGCTCCCCACTTATGGCACTCAGGTTACAGTTCTGTCCCAGAGTCAAATTTCTTTTATCAGACCATTAGTTGTGTCAACTCTAGGCATAGTATATATCACAGGATGTTGCTGAACTCTTGCACACTTAATTTTCCACTGGAAGATTTATGATCGAGAGTGCATTTTCATATTTCTCTGAATGTTTATATATCTGACAAATACAGTTCTAGTGAAATATTTATCGGCTACACCAAAATGCTTTTCTCAGAATGACTATTGTGCAAAAATGCAGTTCCTTGCGAAATTTGTTTACTGCAATGTGTATATTCTAGCAGAGTAAGGATAGTTATATCAGGCGAAATTGCACCCAAAAGGCAGGGAAAATGTCTATGGATCAGAGGTGGTATTCAGCAAGTTCTGACCAGTTCTGGAGATCCGATACTAGAGATTTTGAGTGGTTTGGAGAACCAGCAAATGCCACCTCTGACTGGCCCTGCCCCCATCTGTTCTCTGCCTCCTGAGTCCCATCTGATCTGGAGGAAATGGGGATTTTGCAGTAACCTTCCCCTGCCATGCCCACCAAGCCATGGACAGAATGGGTAGTAAAAAATTTTGAATCCCACCACTGCTAAGGATATCTGCATTAAAGAGAGAAATATATGGAAAACAGTAGTAATATTCCTGCAGGTTCCTTCCCCCAACCCCCACTCTATATTGCAATTACCTGTTCAAAACCATATGAATAACGTAGATTCCCACAATTTTTAATTCCCTCACCACAATTTATCAGATTTAAATTATTTATTTTTAATTACCTGGGCTTTCTTTTTCTCTTTCTATGGTTTCTCTGATTTAAAAAATAAAAGATTGCACTCACATGTATTCATGTTAAAATTACCGTTGACACAATGGGTCTCTTGGCCGAGACACAGAATTTGCTGAGCCGGCTGGATAGAATCTCCGTGTCTTGTGTATGATCCAGAGCATACCAATCCATTGGGCCTGAGTTCATCACGGAGTGGCGCTGTAGGAATCAATCAACACAAGTTTAGCAAACCTTTTCATGGTCTCTTTCACATTCTGGCTTCTAGAATTCCCAGCCGGGGTAGGATTTGTAATCCAAGAGCCTGAAGCAGTAGTGCTATTCAGCCAGTTCTATCTGGTTTGGGAGAACGGGTTGTGGTGATGGTGGGAGGCCCTGGACACCCACCCAGAAATCATCACATCCCATTTTTGATGCTCTGTGCATGCTCGGAAGTTCCTGCACATGTTCAGAAGTTCCTGCACATGCTCAGAAGTTCATGTGCATGCTCGGGAGTTCCTGAGCATGCTCGGAAGTTCCTGCGCATGTATGTAGGTGGTACATGCTCACCTTTCTGAACCGGTAGTGAAGGTAAGTTGATTTCATCCCTGGTCTGAAGGTATTGGTGGACCAGGAATGAGGATGGCACCATATTCCATCTGCTCCATCATTCCATCACAAATCTACCCTGACGTCTGTTCTGAGTCCCCCCTTCAAAATAGGCATTATTTTCTCCTTACCCCTTAATAAGCCCTTGTGAGAGGACAGCCTGCAGGGCTCATCTCCCCTTATGACAATCCCGGCTCTGATTGGCAACTTCAGTGATGGGAAGCCCTTCTCCTCCAATGTCTGATTGCAACCCAGGGCAGCCATTTCTCCACTTACACATGGATGCTATTTTTCTCCTATGCAGGTAGTCCTCAACTTACCACCATTCATTTAGTGGCTGTTTGAAGTTACAATGGCCCTGAAAAAAGTGACTTATGACCATTTTTCACCTCTTATGACTACTGCAGCATCCCCAAGATCATGTGATTTTCATGATTGACAACTGACTCCCATTTTGACACTCCTGGGACCTTCTGACAAGCAAAGTCTATGTCAAAATCAATTCACTTAACCGCCATATTACTAATGTAAAAACCGCACTGATTCACTTAGCAAATGTGGCAAGAGAAGTCGTAAAATGGGGCAAAGTTCAGAAAGCCAATTTCTTACTTAGCAACATAAATTTGGGTTTCAATCATAGCTCTAAGTTGAGGACTACCTGTGGTTGACCCAACAATGGCTCGCTCAACAAATGAACTTTCATTAACTCATCGGTTTTAAAGAAGCGATTGGTTAACCATTTGTCTGAAATGGTGTAGGGTTACCTGCTGGAGCAGGGGTTGGACTAGAAGATCTCTAAGGCCCCTTCCAACTCTGTTATGCTGTTATTCCTCACCCTCTCACCTCCTGAAGGTTGCTGCTCCATTGAAACTTTGCATCTCTTTGGAGACAGGTATGATGCTGATGCTGCTTTCTCCTTAAGCTGGGTCAAATTTGCTCCCCTGGCTTTCTCATTTCCTGCCCACAGTACTGCCAACCTTTAACCTTCTCTACCTTATGCAAATAAACATTGAGTTGAATTACTTACACCAAAGAGGCAGAACATTGCAACCGTCTGACTGGCAACAGAAAAGATTCGCTTGATAATATCCCTGTGCAGTGGTGATACTGTAAAAGCCGTCATTGCATTCCTCAGCCTTAGCACAAGTCTTAGCTGTGAAACTGAGTGAAGGACTAGCTATGAAACAGAGATGAAATGCTGGGATTTAGAAAAAAAGAAAATAAAGGCAGTGTTTAAAAAGCACTGAGCTCAATTCAATATTTTATTTGAGATCCCTTGTGTTAATGGATGTTGGCTGGACAAGAAGATTATATGGTTTTCCTTAATAGGAGAAAGAATATAGTCACAAAAATAGTCATTTCAAGGCACAAAATTACCCCATGCGTAATTGGAGATGGCTTCCTCCATTTATTTCAGGTAAGGAGGAAGAGTTAGTTTTGTCTGGTGAACTTCTGGAAACTATTCTGCACCATTAAATAGATATTGGATCCCTTTCTTTCTCTTACCACTTTTCTCCCAGTCTTTTTCATGTACGGTAAAGATACCCCTCACACATGTCTACTAGCTATTCCCAAATATACGGGACGGTGCTCATCTCCGTTTCAAAACCATGTGGTCGGCATGATTAAACGCCAAAGATGCATGGAACACTGTTACCTTCCCACCAAAGATGGTCTCTATTTTTCTACTTGCATTTTACATGCTTTCGAACTTCTAGGTTGGCAGAATCTGGGACAAGTAACAGGAACTCACTCTGTTATGTGATGCTAAGGATTCGAACCGCCGAACTGCCATCCTTTCTGATTGACAAGGTCAGCACCTTAGCCACTGAACCACTGTGTCCCTTCCATGTACTGTAGAGTAACAGAAAATAATATTTTCGCCAACACAACATTTCTAGTAAGCATAACCCACTGAAATTGGCAGAATATGTTGCCATTAGTTGAAGTCAATGATGAAATCCACCTTCAAGAAAACTGAATTATTCCTTGATGCTTGAGATACTAAGTGATGGTAATATGGACTTGAAACTGAAAAGGTATTTCACTCACTGAGGGTAACAAGGAGAGACAAGGAAAAGCAATGTGTTTGGTCTTGTTCACACTCCATCAATTTCATGTCCTCGTTTCTGCATTCTCCTCTAGTGGCAAAACATGTCTGGCATTTTAGAGATCTGACTGCAGAGGAGAGAAGCAAAATGATTATACATGCAGTGAGCCAATCAGGCGATGCAATAGTTATTTAAAAGCCCTGTGTAGACTTCAATAATAATGACATTTTTTTCTCGGTGTGTATCCATTTCTAACACGCATTTGAAACTTCGAAGGCTAGAGATTGAAAAACATGGATATCAAAAATTAGCTCAGCTTTTAAATAGGAAACGTGATTTTTCATTCTCTTCTTTAGATGAGATGTTCCCCGAAGGACTTCTTTTTATTGTTGATTGAGATCATCCTTCTAAACAAGCTGATTGAGTGCCAGCAGATTAAGAACCAATACAGAGTATCCTGAGACTATGAAGAATTCACAGTTTATACTCTATCACTTTCATTTTAGTGTTTTGATTGAAGACATTGAGTTAGGAGCTGGGAAAGGTACAGCATCTCCAAAACATGGCCAGGAAAATAGCTGACCTCTTACTGCTGGCAGCAGGGGTGAAGGCTGACTCAAAAGACCAACTCTTAGCCTCCTGCCCATCCTGCAACTATCTGGTTGCTGGTTCACCTCCTCGTTCATTTATTGAGAGCCTGTCTTTAAAAAGCTAAAACAAGCAGAGAGCTGAAGATGCTTCTCCATCCATGTGTCTTTATCCATTTAAGAAACCTCCTTCTAGTAACTCTCTGGAACAGGGGTGTCAAACTCAAAGCCCAGGGGTTGGATCCAGCCCACAAGGTGCTTAGATCTAGCCCATGGGACCACCCTGGAAATAGCAAAGGACCAGCCTGCGATGCCTCTGCCAGCAAAAATGGAGCTCATGAGGACCTCACACGGCCCTCCTGAGCTCCATTTCATAAAAATAATTCTTTGTTGACATGCACAACATATGTACAATGAGATTGGAGGAGTGCAACCCACACCCAGCACAGTACAACTCACAGTGAAGTCAAACAAAAAAAATCCCTAACCCAATAAATCATATTAACAAACACCCAGTCCCATTACACTACTGAGAGCATGTTACACATTGCGATGGCCCTGCAAGTTCCATCGTATAACTTAGTTATGATGTCACTTCGTGTCCAGGAGTCTGACAGCCAATTGGCACTCCACTGGCAGAGGGTTGCAGGAGGCTGTCCCGTCCGAAAACGGAGCTCAGCAGGGCTGCACTTGGCCACGCTGAGCTCCATTTTCACTGGAAGAGGGTTGCAGGAGCCCATTGCAGGCAAAAACAGAGATCAGGAGATCTGTTTTGGCTGGTAGAGCACTCGAGACTCTGACACAATTGACATCATGCTGGCCACAACCTCCCCAGCCCCCCTCCCCCTGTGAGGTCAAACACAACCCTGATGTGGCCCTCAATGAAATAGAGTTTGACACCCCTGCTCTAGAATCTCAGTGTTGAATAGCAATACTCACCACCTGTCAGTAAGACTGAGGAGATGAGACAGAAGAAGAGAACAAGACCAGCAGCCATTGTATCTACAGAGTGGCTCCAGAGTGCTCTGCTGAAACCAACCAGTGAAGGCACTGAATTTTATAGTTATTGGAGCATGGCTCCCCTGTAGGATGTTTTGGATTGATTCCCTCCAGTGGGTGGAATGGAAGACATGAGTGATCACCAAATCCCACACAGGGTAGAATAATAACAACTTGCACCATGAAATAGCCAAAGGGGCAACATCAATGGAGAACCAACTGGTTGGTTGAGCCTTGTTGGGATCATCCAGTAACTCAGTGGGTTCTTTAGGTTAAGCAAGAATTGATTCCAATCTCATGAAGAAATAAAAAATGAAATGGGAGAATTGAAAGGAACTATCAAGAATGTAGATGATAAAATTAAAAAGATACAGAATGCCTTAACAATCAATGAACAGAAAATCCAGTGTATGGAAGAAAAAAATAGAACAATGAGACCAGAAGATGGGAAAAATGGAAATGGAATATAAAAAACTTAATAAAGAATTAGAACTATCAATAATCCAACTTGAAAATGAAAGAGCTGCATTCTACCTAAGATTCCAAAACATACCGGAAGAGAAGGAGGAAGAACTGAAAGGAAAAGTAATTAAAATCCTCAGTGAATCTCTTCAAAAAAAAGAACAAGAATTGAGAGGTGGCATTGATGAAGCTTATAGGGTGCATACTAATTATGCCAGAAGACATAGACTCCTGAGAGAAGCGCATGTAAGATTTGCTAAGAAAACAATGAGAGATGAAGTATACAAAAAAATCAGAGAAGAGACAATCACACTACAGGGAAAAGAGTTGATCACGCTCAAACAGATTCCATGAAGAATTCAGGAACAACGTAGGCAGTACCAATTTTTAACAAAACAGTTAAATAAAAGCAGAATAATGTACAGATGGTTGGTACCAGAAGGGGTCTTAGTATCTTGGCAAGGAAAAAGATATAAGATAGAGAATATAGAAGATGCACAGAAATTCTATGAAGAATATGGCAAGAGGGAAATAGAACAAGGAAGCAAAGAGGAATTAGAAAGTAGAGGTCAAGAGGAAGAAATATTAGAACATAACGAGAAAAACAGGAGAGAAGACCAGAGGCAAGAAAGAGAGAGAGCAGAGAGGGAACGCGCGAGGGGGAAATGTCAGATACAAACTAGAAGTAAAAAAAACAACTCCAGTTAAAGATGGATCAGAAACAACAATTACCTCGAGAAATTTGAATGGACTGAATGGACAAAAAAAAAAAAAAAGAGCCCAGATGATTAATAAAATAAGAAGGTTAAGAATGGTGAAATCAATTCAGGATGATAGCGGGTATGTAGATTGTAGAACAAAAGAGAAAAAAAAGGAAATGTTATGAAACTATATGGGTTTGTGGAAATATCATCCCCAAGAAAATACAAATTGAGATTTGAAAGAGACACATATAACAATAGAAAAAGAAAGGGAGGGAAGAAGGAAGGAGAGGAGGGTGGAAAGAAGAGAAAGAGAAGGAGAGATAGTAGGAAAGGAAGAGGAAGAGTGGAGGAGAGGTAAGGGAAGTAGAAAGAGATAAGGAGAGGTGGGTGGAGGGGAAAGAAAGAGAAGGAGAGGAGGGAAGATGGGAGAGAAAGAGAAGGAGAGAAGGTAGGAAGGGGAAGAGAGAAGGTAAGAGTAGGGGAGAGGTAAGGTAAGAAAGAAGGGGAAGGGGAGGAGTAAGCAAGGAAGTAGAGAAGGAAGGGAGAGAGAAAACAAAAGAAGGAGAAAATAAGGTGGTGTCAAAACAGGCGCCAGGGCTGGTAAACAAAACAATCCAAACTGTACCTTATAATCTTTTAAATGGAATAACAGTAGTATAAGAATGGCAAAGAAAAAGAATAACCATGTGAATGTATACCTAGAATTGTATGTAAGAGAATAAGTGATAGTAAGACTATATAGCACAATATAGGTAAACAATATTTGGTTATAAATAGCTAAGTACAAATAAATATAGAATTGTGCATAAAAATGGATAACGAATAAGGAGACAATGAATGAAAGATAGAAATGTATAGAAGGGAAAACACTAACTGCAAAGGAACCGATACGGAACTGCTGTATGATATACGATGGAACATCTTGTTCCTATGTTGTCTTAAGTTATGTGTTTGTTTTTGTTGATGTGTTTATGTGCTGAAAATAAAAATTTATTAAAAAAATAAAAAAAGAATTGATTCCAATCATAAATAAGGGGTTGAAGAGGAAATATCTCCCTCCTCTTTTATTTTATTTTATTTAAGAACGGAGAGTAAGAGGATGCTTGCTATGTGTCAACATGTCCAAGGTAGGGTCAGTGGTGGCGATGAAGGATATTAAGTAGCTCAGAGAACCAATTGTTGGAAGAAATCTCCTTTTGTTTTTTCCCCACTTTACAGGGCTAATCCTGTAAGGAAGGCAGGAAGGAAACATTCTAGTGTTGTTTCTAGCCTAATCTTTATTGCCCTGCTTACAGAAACTGCCTCTCCGGTTAACCCTCATTACATTGCAACAGCCAAGGCCAAGCGCCCCTCGACATGAGTGACCTTGAGTTGGCCACGCCCACCCAGTCACATGACCACGGACCTCCACTTACCCAGCTGGTCATTAGGGCAGAGAACCGGTTGTTAAATTATTTGAATCCCACCACTGCTAAGGATATAGCTGAATTGAGTCTATGGGTGACAGCTATGGGTGACATAGTGGAGAGAATGGCCAGTTCATCAAAGGTATTTTCTCCTGTGTGTTCAAGCACTCCTTAAAAAAAACTACACAGAGACAGATGCTTTCAACACCGCAATTTATTTTAGTTATGATTTAGTGAAAACGGAACGTTTAGAGAGAAACCACATTCATCTCAGCTAGTAGGCCCAAACGCAGCATTTCAACCCTCTCAGGTCTGCTCCACCTCCATATTTTAAATTACTATCAAGCTCTCAAGAATACTTAACCCCAAACCCCTGTTACATCTTACTTCTGAAGCTCCAATCTCCTTCTCACTTTTATAAACCCTGAAAGACAAAGGCAGAAGCCTATGTTCTGATTACTTGAGAAGAAAAGCACGATCAAGTGATAATGGAATAGTGTTACACTCCTTCGTCATGTTGTATGTTACAAGGCCATTGGCCAAGCTTGTCTCTCCAATAGGATAGGAACATATGTCTGGGGTTGCGCATCCTCGGAGCATAGCCCTTTCTTCAATAGCTCCAACTGTGGAGGAAAAAGGAAGAATAAGAATCTCTGAGACTTTATTGCGGTTTGCTTATAGGGTCGTTTTTTGCCCTCCGGAGGCTTCATGGAAGCCTCCTGAAGGTCCCTGAAGCCTCTGGAGGGCCTCCGGGGACGATGACTGGGGAGGCTGTTTTCGCCCTCCCCAGGATCCTATAAAGCCTTTGGCATCTGGGGAGGGCAAAAAAGCATGGAAAAAATGGGGGGTCGCACCTCTCAGAGTAAGGATAGTTATATCAGTTAGTTATATCAGGTGAAATTGCACCCAAAAGGCAGGGAAAATGTCTACGGATCAGAGGTGGTATTCAGCAAGTTCTGACCAGTTCTGGAGACCCGATACTGGAGATTTTGAGTGGTTTGGAGAACCAGCAAATGCCACCTCTGACTGGCCCTGCCCCCATCTCTTCTCTGCCTCCTGAGTCCCAGCTGATCGGGAGGAAATGGGGATTTTGCAGTAACCTTCCCCTGCCATGCCCACCAAGAACGGATAGTAAAAATTTGTTGAATCTCACCATTGCTAAGGATATCTGCATTAAGGAGAGAAATATATGGAAAACAGTAGTAATATTCCTGCAAGTTCCTTCCCCCAACCCCCACTCTATATTGCAATTACCTGTTCAAAACCCTATGAATAACGTAGATTCCCACAATTTTTAATTCCCCTCACCACAATTTATAAGATTTTAATTATTTATTTTTAATAACCTGGACTTCCTTTTTCTCTTTCTATGGTTTCTCTGATTTAAAAAATAAAAGATTGCACTCACATGTATTCATGGTAAAATTAAGGTTGACACAATGGGTCTCTCGGCCGAGACAGAGAATTTGCTGATCCGGCTGGATAGAATCTCCGTGTCTTGTGTATGATCCAGAACATACCAATCCATTGGGCCTGAGTTCATCACGGAGTGGCGCTGTAGGAATCAATCAACACAAGTTTAGCAAACCTTTTCACGGTCTCTTTCACATTCTGGCTTCCAGAATTCCCAGCCGGGGTAGGATTTGTAATCCAAGAGTCTGAAGCAGTGGTGCTGTTCAGCCAATTCTATCTGGTTCGGGAGAACCGGTTGTGCTGATGGCGGGAGGCCCTGGACACCCACCCAGATATCATCACATTCTGTTTTTGATGGACTGTGCATGCTCGAACATTCCTGTGCATGCTCAGGAGTTCCTGCGCATGTGTGAAGGTAGTGCATGCTCACCTGTAAGTTGAGGACTACCTGTGGTTGACACAACCATGACATGCTCAACAAATGAACTTTCATTAATACATCGGTTTTAAAGAAGAGATTGGATAACCATTTGTCTGAAATGGTGTAGGGTTACCTGCTTGAGCAGGGGTTGGACTAGAAGATCTCCAAGGTCCCTTCCAACTCAGTTATGCTGTTATTCCTCACCCTCGCACCCCCTGAAGGTTGCTGCTCCATTGAAACTTTGCATCTCTTTGGAGACAGGTATGGTGGTGATGTTGCTTTCTCCTTAAGCTGGGTCAAATTTGCTCCCCTGGCTTTCTCACTCCCTGCCCACAGTACTGCCAACCTTTAACCTTCTCTACCTTACGCAAATAAGCATTGAGTTGAATTACTTACACCAAAGAGGCAGGACA
Organism: Thamnophis elegans; assembly: GCF_009769535.1. Taxonomy (NCBI): domain Eukaryota; kingdom Metazoa; phylum Chordata; class Lepidosauria; order Squamata; family Natricidae; genus Thamnophis; species Thamnophis elegans. The sequence continues at coordinate 6,605,958 of NC_045552.1, forward strand.
TTGCAACCGTCTGACTGGCAACAGAAAATGTTCACTTGATAATAATATCCCTGTGCAGTGGTGATACTGTAAAAGCCGTCATTGCATTCCTCAGCCTTTGCACAAGTCTTAGCTGTGTAACTGAGTGAAGGACTAGCTATGAAACAGAGATGAAATGCTGGGATTTAGAAAAAAAGAAAATAAAGGCAGTGTTTAAAAAGAAAATAAAGGCAGTGTTTAAAAAGCACTGAGCTCAACTCAATTTTTTATTTGAGATCCCTTGTGTTAATGGATGTTGGCTGGACAAGAAGATTATATGGTTTTCCTTAATAGGAGAAAGAGAATACTCACAAAAATAGTCATTTCAAGGCACAAAATTACCCCGTGCATAATTGGAGATGGTTTTCTCCATTTATTTCAGGTAAGGAGGAAGAGTTAATTTTGACTGGTGAACTTCTGAAAACTATTCTGCACCTTTAAATGAATATTGGATCCCTTTCTTTCTCTTACCACTTTTCTCCCAGTCTTTTTCACGTACAGTAAAGTTTCCCCTCACACATATGTGTGAGCTACTCCCAAATCTAGGGGGCAGTGCTCATTTCCATTTCAAAGCTGAAGATCCAGCTCTGTCCGAAGACACCTCTGTGTTCATGTGGCCAGCATGATTAAACGCCAAAGGCGCATGGAACACTGTTACCTTCCCACCAAAGGTGGTTCCTATTTTTCTACTTGCACTTTACATGCTTTCAAACTGTTAGGTTGGCAGAAGCTGGGACAAGTAACAGGAGCTCACTCTGTTATGCGGTGCTAAGGATTCGAACCGCTGAACTGCCGACCTTTCTGATCAACAAGCTCAGCATCTTAGCCACTGAGGCACCATGTCCCTTCCATGTACTGTAGAGTAACAGAAAATATTTTTGCCAACAGAACGTTTCTAGTAAGCATAACCCACTGAAATTGGCAGAATATGTTGCCATTAGTTGAAGTCAATGATGAAATCCACCTTCAAGAAAACTGAATTATTCCTTTATGCTTGAGATACTAAGTGATGGTAATATGGACTTTCAGCTAAACTGAAAAGGTATTTCACTCACTTAAAGTAGCAAGGAAAGACAAGGAAAAGCAATGTGTTTGGTCTTGTTCACACTCCATCAATTTCATGTCCTCGTTTCTGCATTCTCCTTTAGTGGCAAAACATGTCTGGCATTTTAGAGATCTGACTGCAGAGGAGAGAAGCAAAATGATTATACATGCAGTGAGCCAACCAGGCGATGCAATAGTTATTTAAAAGCCCTGTGTAGACTTCAAAAATAATAACAATTATTTCTCGGTGTGTATTCATTTCTAGTACGCATTTGAAACTTCGAAGGTTAGAGATTGAGAAACATGGATATCAGAAATTAGCTCAGCTTTTAAATAGGAAATGTGATCTTTCATTCTCTTCTTTAGATGAGATGTTCTCCTAAACAATTCTTTTTATTATTGATTGAGATCAGGCTTCTAAACAAGCTGATTGAGTGCCAGCAGATTAAGAACCAATACAGATTATCCTGAGACTATGAAGAATTCACAGTTTATAATCTATCACTTTCGTTTTAGTGTTTTGGTTGAACACATTGAATTAGGAGCTGGGAAACTCTGCGTTCTAGTTTTGCTTTAGGCACAAATGTCAGCTTGGAGACTTCGGACCAGTCACTCCTTAGCACAAGAAGAAGGTACAGCATCTCTAAAGAATGGCCAGGAAAATAGCTGACCTCTTACTGCTGGCAGCAGGGGTGAAGGCTGACTCAAAAGACCAACTCTTAGCCTCCTGCCCATCCTGCAACTATCTGGTTGCTGATTCACCTCCTTGTTCATTTATTGAGGGCCTGTCTTTAAAAAGCTAAAACAAGCAGAGAGCTGAAGATGCTTCTCCATCAATGTCTCTTTATCTATTTAAGAAACCTCCTTCTAGTAACTCTCTGGAACAGGGGTGTCAAACTCAAAGCCCAGGGGTTGAATCCAGCCTACGGGCTGCTTAGATCTAGCCCATGGGACCACCCTGGAAATAGCAAAGGACCGGCCTGCGGTTCCTCTGCCAGCGAAAATGGAGCTCACGAGGACCTCGCATGGCCCTCCTGAGCTCCATTTCATAAAAATAATTCTTTGTTGATGTGCACAATATATGTACAATGAGACTGGAGGCGTGCATCTCCCCCAGCACAGTATAACTCACAGTGAAGTCAAAAAAAAAAAATCCCTAACCCAATAAATCATATTAACAAACACCCAGTCCCATTACACTACTGAGAACATGTTACACATTGCGCTGGCCCTGCAAGTTCCATCGTACAACTTAGTTATGATGTCACTTCGTGTCCAGGAGTCTGACAGCCGACTGGCACGCCACTGGCAGAGGGTTGCAGGAGGCTGACCCATCCGAAAACGGAGCCCAGCAGGGCTGCATGTGGCCACCCTGACCTCCATTTTCACTGGAAGAGGGTTGCAGGAGGCCATCACAGGCAAAAACAGAGATCAGGAGATCTGTTTTTGGTGGTAGAGCACTCGGGCCTCCGACACAAGTGACATCAGGCTGGCCACAACCACCCCAGCCTCCCTCCTCCCCCACGAGGTCAAACACAACCCTGATGTGGCCCTCAATGAAATAGAGTTTGACACCCCTGCTCTAGAATCTCAGTGTTGAATAGCAATACTCACCACCTGTCAGTAAGACTGAGGATATAAGACAGAAGAAGAGAACAAGACCAGCAGCCATTGTATCTGCAGAGTGACTCCAGTGCTCTCCTGAAACCAACAAGCGAAGGCACTGAATTTTATAGTTATGGGAGCATGGCTCCCCTGTAGGATGTTTTGGATTGATTCCCTCCAGTGGGTGGAATGGAAGACATGAATGATCACCAAATCCCACACAGGGTAGAATAATAACAACTTGCACCATGAAATAGCCAAAGGGGCAACATCAACGGAGAACCAACAGGTTGGTTGAGCCTTGTTGGGATCATCCAGTAACTCAGTGGATTCTTTAGGTTAAGCAAGAATTGATTCCAATCTCATGAAGAAAGGAAAAATGAAATGGGAGAATTGAAAGGAACTATCAAGAATGTAGATGATAAAATTGAAAAGATACAGAATGCCTTAACAATCAATGAACAGAAAATCCAGTGTATGGAAGAAAAAATAGAACAATGAGACCAGAAGATGGGAAAAATGGAATTGGAATATAAACAACTTAATAAAGAATTAGAACTATCAATAATCCAACTTGAAAATGAAAGAGCTGCATTCTACCTAAGATTCCAAAACATACCGGAAGAGAAGGAGGAAGAACTGAAAGGAAAAGTAATTAAAATCCTCAGTGAATCTCTTCAAAAAAAAGAACAAGAATTGAGAGGTGGCATTGATGAAGCTTATAGGGTGCATACTAATTATGCCAGAAGACATAGACTCCTGAGAGAAGCGCATGTAAGATTTGCTAAGAAAACAACGAGAGATGAAGTATACAAAAAAATCAGAGAAGAGACAATCACACTACAGGGAAAAGAGTTGATCATGCTCAAACAGATTCCATGAAGAATTCAGGAACAACGTAGGCAGTACCAATTTTTAACAAAACAGTTAAATAAAAACAGAATAATGTACAGATGGTTGGTACCAGAAGGGGTCCTAGTATCTTGGCAAGGAATAAGATATAAGATAGAGAATATAGAAGATGCACAGAAATTCTATGAAGAATATGGCAAGAGGGAAATAGAACAAGGAAGCAAAGAGGAATTAGAAAGTAGAGGTCAAGAGGAAGAAATATTAGAACATAACAAAAGAAATGGGAGAGAAGAACAGAGACAAGAAAGAGAGAGAGCAGAGAAGGAACGCGCGAGAGGGAAATGTCAGATACAAACTAGAAGTAAAAAAACCAACCCCAGTTAAAGATGGATCAGAAACAACAATTACCTCAATAAATTTGAATGGACTGAATGCACCAAAAAAAAAAAAGAGCCCAGATGATTAATAAAATAAGAAGGTTAAGAATGCTGCAATCAATTCAGGACGATAGCAGGTATGTAGATTGTAGAACGAAAGAGAAAAAAAGGAAATGTTATGAAACTATATGGGTTTGTGGAAATATCATCCCCAAGAAAACACAAATTGAGATTTGAAAGAGACACCTATAACAATATAAAAGAAAGGGAGGATAGAAGGAAGGAGAGGAGAGAAGGAAGGAAGTAGAGAAGGGAGGGATGAAGGAAGGGAAGGGAGAGGAGGGTGGAAAAAAGAGAAAGAGAAGGAGAGATAGTAGGAAAGGAAGAGGAAGAGTGGAGGAGAGGTAAGGGAAGAAGAAAGAGATAAGGAGAGGTGGGTGGAAGGGAAAGAAAGAGAAGGAGAGAAGGTAGGAAGGGGAAGAGAGAGGGTAAGAGTAGGGGGGATGTAAGGGAAGAAAGTAGGGGAAGGGGAGGAGTAAGCAAGAAAGTAGAGAAGGAAGGGAGAGAGAAAAGAAAAGAAAGAGAAAATAAGGTGGTGTCAAAACAGGCGCCAGGGCTGGTAAACAAAACAATCCAAACTGTACCTGATAATCTTTTAAATGGAATAACAATAGTATAAGACTGGAAAAGAAAAAGAATAACCATGTGAATGTATACCTAGAATTGTATGTAAGAGAATAAGCGATAGTAAGAATATATAGCACAATATAGGTAAACAATATTTGGTTATAAATAGCTAAGTATAAATAAATATAGAATTGTACATAAAAATGGATAACGAATAAGGAGACAATGAATGAAAGATAGAAATGTATAGAAGGGAAAACACTAACTGCAAAGAAACCGATACGGAACTGCTGTATGATATACGATGGAACCTCTTGCTCCTATGTTGTCTTAAGTCATGTGTTTGTTTTCGTTGATGTGTTTATGTGTTTCAAATAAAAATTTATTAAAAAAAATAAAAAAAGAATTGATTCCAGTCATAAATAAGGGGTTGAAGAGGAAATATCTCCCTCCTCATTTATTTTATTTTATTTCAGAAAGGGGAGTAAGAGGATGCTTGCTATGTGCCAACATGTCCAAGGTGGGTCAGTGGTGATGATGAAGGATATTATTTTGTTTTGATTCGTTGATAAACAGCATAGGACCATAACCACTACTCAAGTATTCACTGGAGGTCTTGGCCAACCCAGCTTCTTTTATTGGAAGAGAAAGGAGGAGGTTGCTGTGGCATGTTCGACTCTATCAGGAGTGGAGATTAAACTTGTATGGTGTTTTTGCAATGGTTTAATGGGGATTTCTGTAGGTCAGTAATAGATGAATTACAAAAGGACATCAACCCTGTCCTTGGAAGGACAGATCCTGAAGCTGAAGCTCAAATTCTCTGGCCATCAAATGAGAAGAGAGGACACATTAGAAATGTGCCTCTGCTGCAATGGTGGGATTCAGCCGGTTCGCTTCTATTCGGGAGAACCGGTTGGTAACTTTCTAAGTAGTTCAGAGAACCGATTGTTGGAAGAAATCTCCTTTTGTTTTTTCCACATTACAGGGCTAATCCTGTAAGGAAGGCAGGAAGGAAACATTCTGGTGTTGTTTCTAGCCTGATCTTTCTTGCCCTGTTTACAGAAACTGCCTCTCCGGTTAATCCTTACTACATTGTCGCAGCCAAGGCCAAGCGCCCATCGACATGAGTGACCTTGAGTTGGCCCACCCACCCAGTCACATGACCACCGAGCCACAACCTACCCAGCTGGTCATTAGGGCAGAGAACCGGTTGTTAAATTATTTGAATCCCACCACAGCTAAGAATATAGCTGAATTGAGTCTATGGGTAACAGCTATGGGTGACATAGTGGAGAGAATGGCCAGTTCATCAAAGCTATCTTCTCCTGTGTGTTCAAGTAGTCCTTAGAAAAAAATACACAGAGACAGATGCTTTCAACACCGCAATTTATTTTTGTTATGATTTAGTGAAAAGGGAACATTTAGAGAGAAACCACATTCATATCAGCTAGTAGGCCCAAACACAGCAATTCAACCCTCTCAGGTCTGCTCCTCCTCCATATTTTAAATTACTATGAAGCTCTCAAGAATACTTAACACCAAACCACTGTTACATCTTACTATTGATGCTCCAATCTCTTTCTCACATTTATAAACCCTGAAAGACAAAGGGAGAAGGCATGTTCTGACTACTTGAGAGGAAAAGCACGATCAAGTGATAGTGGAATAGTGTTACACTCCTTCATGACGTTGAACGTTACAAGGCCATTGGCCATGCTTGACTCTCCAACAGGATAGGAACATATGTCTGGGGTTGCGCATCCTCGGAGCATAGCCCTTTCTTCAATAGCTCCAACTGTGGAGGAAAAAGGAAGAATAAGAATCTCTGAGACTTTATTGCGGTTTGCTTATAGGGTCGTTTTTTTGCCCTCCGGAGGCTTCATGGGAGCCTCCTGAAGGTCCCTAAAGCCTCTGGAGGGCATCCGGGGACTACGGCAGGTGAGTCTGTTTTCGCCCTCCCCAGGCTCCTATAAAGGCTTTGGAGTCTGGGGAGGGCAAAAAAAGCATGCAAAAAATGGGGAGGATCACGCCTCTCATGCACACATGTGCACTGGAGGGGAGTTGCGTGTTGCATTAAGAGTGTGGCACACCTGCACATGACCCCCTTGCGCTCCCCCCTTATGGCACTTAGGTTTCAGTTCTGGCCCAGAGTCAAATTTCTTTTATCTGACCATTAGTTGTCTCAACTCTAGGCATAGTTTATATCACAGGATGTTGCTGAACTTTTGCACACTTAATTTTCCACTGGAAGGTTTGTGATCGAGAGTGCATTTTCGTATTTCTCTGAATCTTTATATATCTGACAGATACAGTTCCAGTGAAAAATTTATCAGCTACACCAAAATGCTTTTCTCGGAATGAATATTGTGCAAAAATGCAGTTGCTTGGGAAATTTTTTTTTACTGCAATGTGTATATTCTAGCAGAATGATAGTTACATCAGGCGAAATTGCACCCAAAAGGCAGGGAAAATGTCTATGGATCAGAGGTGGTATTCAGCAAGTTCTGATCAGTTCTGGAGACCCGATACTGGAGATTTTGAGTGGTTTGGAGAACCAGCAAATGCCACCACTGACTGGCCCTGCCCCCATCTCTTCTCTGCCTCCTGAGTCCCAGCTGATCGGGAGGAAATGGGGATTTTGCAGAAACCTTCCCCTGCCATGCCCACCAAGCCATGGACAGAACGGGTAGTAAAAATTTTTGAATCCCACCACTGCTAAGGATATCTGCATTAAGGAGAGAAATATATGGAAAACAGTAGTAATATTCCTGCAGGTTCCTTCCGCCAAACCCCACTCTATATTGCAATTATCTGTTCAAAACCATATGAATAACGTAGGTTCCCACAATTTTTAATCCTCTCACCACAATTTATCAGATTTTAATTATTTATTTTTAATTACCTGGGCTTCCTTTTTCTCTTTCTGTGCTTTCTCTGATTTAAAAAATAAAAGTTTGCACTCACATGTATTCATGGTAAAATTAAGGTTGACACAATGGGTCTCTCGGCCGAGACAGAGAATTTGCTGAGCCGGCTGGATAGAATCTCCGTGTCTTGTGTATGATCCAGAGCATACCAATCCATTGGGCCTGAGTTCATCACGGAGTGGCGCTGTAGGAATCAATCAACACAAGTTTAAAAAATCTTTTCATGGTCTCTTTCACATTCTGGCTTCCAGAATTCCCAGCCAGGACTCTTGGATTTGTGTTGCTATTCAGCCAGTTCTATCTGCTTCAGGAGAACGGGTTGTGGTGATGGTGGGAGGCCCTGGACATCCACCCAGAAATCATCACATCCCATTTTTGATGCTCTGTGCATGCTCAGAAGTTCCTGCGCATGCTCAGGAGTTCCTGCGCATATGTGTAGGTGGTACATGCTCACCTTTCTGAACCGGTAGTAAAGGTAAGTTGATTTCAACCCTGGTCTGAAGGTATTGATGGACCAGGAATGAGGATGGCACCATATTCCATCTGCTCCACCATTCCATCAGAAATCTACCCTGATGCCTGTTCTGAGGCCCCCCTTCAAAATAGGCATTTTTTTCTCCTTACCCCTTAATAAGCCCTTTTGAGAGGACTCACCTCCCCTTATGACAATCCTGGCTCTGATTGGCAACTTCAGTGATGGGAAGCCCTTCTCCTCCAGTGTCTGATTGCAACCCAGGGCAGCCATTTCTCCACCGACACATGGATGCTATTTTTCTCCTATGCAGGGAGTCCTCAACTTACCACCATTCATTTAGTGGCCGTTTGAAGTTACAATGGCTCTGAAAAAAGTGACTTACGACCATTTTTCACCTCTTATGACTACTGCAGCATCCCTAAGGTCACGTGATTTTCATGATTAACAACTGACTCCCATTTTGACACTCCTGGGACCTTCTGACAAGCAAAGTCTATGTCAAAATCAATTCACTTAACAGCCATATTACCAATGTAACAACTGCAGTGATTCACTTAGGAAATGTGGCAAGAGAAGTCGTAAAATGGGGCAAAGTTCAGATAGCCAATTTCTTACTTAGCAACATAAATTTGGGGCTCAATCATAGCTGTAATTTGAGGACTACCCATGGTTGACCCAACAATGGCTCGCTCAACAAATGAACTTTCATTAATACATCGGTTTTAAAGAAGCGATTGGATAACCATTTGTCTGAAATGGTGTAGGGTTACCTGCTTGAGCAGGGGTTGGACTACAAGATCTCCAAGGTCCCTTCCAACTCTGTTATGCTGTTATTCCTCACCCTCTCACCCCCTGAAGGTTGCTGCTCCATTGAAACTTTGCATCTCTTTGGAGACAGGTATGGTGGTGATGTTGCTTTCTCCTTAAGCTGGGTCAAATTTGCTCCCCTGGCTTTCTCACTTCCTGCCCACAGTACAGCCAACCTTTAACCTTCTCTACCTTACGGAAATAAGCATTGAGTTGAATTACTTACACCAAAGAGGCAGGACATTGCAACCGTCTGACTGGCAACAGAAAAGGTTCACTTGAGCATAATGTCCCTGTGCAGTGGTCATGCTGTAAAAGCCGTCATTGCATTCCTCAGCCTTTGCACAAGTCTTAGCTGTGTAACTGAGTGAAGGACTAGCTATGAAACAGAGATGAAATGCTGGGATTTAGAAAAAAAGAAAATAAAGGCAGTGTTTAAAAAGCACTGAGCTCAATTCAATATTTTATTTGAGATCCCTTATATTAATGGATGTTGGCTGGACAAGAAGATTATATGGTTTTCCTTAATAGGAGAAAGAAAATAGTCACAAAAATAGTTATTTCAAGGCACAAAATTACCCTATGCATAATTGGAGATGGTTTCCTCCATTTATTTCAGGTAAGGAGGAAGAGTTAATTTTGACTGGTGAACTTCTGGAAACTATTCTGCACCTTTAAATGAATATTGGATCCCTTTCTTTCTCTTACCACTTTCCCCCCAGTGTGCTTCATGTACAGTAAAGGTTCCCCTCACACATATGTGCTAGCTATTCCCAAATCTAGGGGGCAGTGCTCATTTCCATTTCAAAGCCGAAGAGCCAGAGCTGTCCGAAGACACCTCTGATTAAACGCCAAAGGCGCATGGAACATTGTTACCTTCCCACCAAAGGTGGTTCCTATTTTTCTACTTGCATTTAACATGCTTTCAAAGTTCTAGGTTGGCAGAATCTGGGACAAGTAACAGGAGCTCACTCTGTTATGCGGTGCTAAGGATTTGAACCGCAGAACTGCCGACCTTTCTGATTGACAAGCTCAGCACCTTAGCCACTGAGCCACTGTGTCCCTTCCATGTACTGTAGAGTAACAGAAAATAATATTTTCGCCAACACAACATTTCTAGTAAGCATAACCCACTGAAATTGGCAGAATATGTTGCCATTAGTTGAAGTCAATGATGAAATCCACCTTCAAGAAAACTGAATTATTCCTTGATGCTTGAGATACTAAGTGAGGGTAATATGGACTTTTAGCTAAACTGAAAAGGTATTTCACTCACTGAAAGTAACAAGGAAAGACAAGGAAAGGCAATGTGTTTGGTCTTGTTCACACTCCATCAATTTCATGTCCTCGTTTCTGCATTCTCCTCTAGTGACAAAACATGTCTGGCATTGTAGAGATCTGACTGCAGAGGAGAGAAGCAAAATGATTATACATGCAGTGAGCCAACCAGGTGATGCAATAGTTATTTAAAAGCCGTGTGTAGACTTCAATAATAATGACATTTTTTTCTCGGTGTGTATCCATTTCTAGCACGCATTTGAAACTTCGAAGGCTAGAGATTGAAAAACATGGATATCAGAAATTCGCTCAGCTTTTAAATAGGAAACATGATCTTTCATTCTCTTCTTCAGATGAGATGTTCTCCGAAAGACTTCTATGTATGATTGATTGAGATCAGCCTTCTAAACAAGCTGATTGAGTGCCGGCAGATTAAGAACCAATACAGATTATCCTGAGACTATGAAGAATTCACAGTTTATAATCTATCACTTTCATTTTAGTGTTTTGGTTGAACACATTGAATTAGGAGCTGGGAAACTCTGCGTTCTAGTTTTGCTTTAGGCACAAATGTCAGCTTGGGGACTTCGGACCAGTCACTCCTTAGCACAAGAAGAAGGTACAGCATCTCTAAACTATGGCCAGGAAAATAGCTGACCTCTTACTGCAGGGGTGAAGGCTGACTCAAAAGACCAACTCTTAGCCTCCTGCCCATCCTGCAACTATCTGGTTGCTGATTCACCTCCTCATTCATTTATTGAGAGCCTGTCTTTAAAAAGCTAAAACAAGCAAAGAGCTGAAGATGCTTTATCCATTTAAGAAACCTCCTTCTACTAACGCTCTGGAACAGGGGTGTCAAACTCAAAGCCCAGGGGTTGAATCCAGCCCACGGGGTGCTTAGATCTCGCCCATGGGACCACCCTGGAAATAGCAAAGGACCAGCCTGCGGTGCCTCTCCAGCGAAAATGGAGCTCATGAGGACCTCGCATGGCCCTCCTGAGCTCCATTTCATAAAAATAATTCTTTGTTGATGTGCACAACATATGTACAATGAGATTGGAGGAGTGCAACCCACCCCCAGCACAGTACAACTCACAGTGAAGTCAAACAAATAAAAATCCCTAACCCAATAAATCATATTAACAAACACCCAGTCCCATTACACTACTGAGAACATGTTACACATTGCGCTGGCCCTGCAAGTTCCATTGTACAACTTAATTATGATGTCACTTTGTGTCCAGGAGTCTGACAGCCAACTGGCACTCGACTGGCAGAGGGTTGCAGGAGGCTGACCCATCCGAAAACGGAGCTCAGCAGGGCTGCAGGTGGCCACCCTGAGCTCCATTTTCACTGGAAGAGGGTTGCAGGAGCCCATCGCAGGGAAAAACAGAGATCAGGAGATCCGTTTTGGCTGGTAGAGCACTCGGGCCTCTGACACAATTGACATCATGCTGGCCACAACCACCCCAGCCCCCCTCCCCCCATGAGGTCAAACACAACCCTGATGTGGCCCTCAATGAAATAGAGTTTGACACCCCTGCTCTAGAATCTCAGTGTTGAATAGCAATACTCACCACCTGTCAGTAAGACTGAGGAGATGAGACAGAAGAAGAGAACAAGACCAGCAGCCATTGTATCTGCAGAGTGGCTCCAGAGTGCTCTCCTGAAACCAACCAGTGAAGGCACTGAATTTTATAGTTATTGGAGCATGGCTCCCCTGTAGGATGTTTTGGATTGATTCCCTCCAGTGGGTGGAATGGAAGACATGAATGATCACCAAATCCCACACAGGGTAGAGTAATAACAACTTGCACCATGAAATAGCCAAAGGGGCAACATCAACGGAGAACCAACAGGTTGGTTGAGGCTTGTTGGGATCATCCCGTAACTCAGTGGGTTCTTTAGGTTAAGCAAGAATTGATTCCAAGCTCATGAAGAAATGAAAAATGAAATGGGAGAGTTGAAAGGAACTATCAAGAATGTAGATGATAAAATTGAAAAGATACAGAATGCCTTAACAATCAATGAACAGAAAATCCAGTGTATGGAAGAAAAAATAGAACAATCAGACCAGAAGATGGGAAAAATGGAAATGGAATATAAACAATTTAATAAAGAATTAGAACTATCCATAATCCGACTTGAAAATGAAAGAGCTGCATTCTACCTAAGTTTCCGAAACATACCGGAAGAGAAGGAGGAAGACCTGAAAGGAAAAGTAATTAAAATCCTCACTGAATCTCTTCAAAAAAAAGAACAAGAATTGAGAGGTGGCCAATGTTCCCTCTAAGCTGCACGGCCGTGCGGCCACGCACGTGGCAACAAAACACCGCGCAGCAGTTTCCAACTGCCGCGCAATGGTTTTTGTGAGATGACTTCCACCATAATAGGAGAGGAGAGCCAGCCTGGAGACAGCAATCAGTTCTAGGTCCACAAGGCAGAAAGTAAATAGCTCAGAGAAGGGGTGTGGGGGTTGGGAGAAGGCATGGGACAGGCTCCCAGCATCGGCTGCTCAGATTTGCCAGAGAGGGAGGGAGGGAGGGAGGGAGAGAGAGAGAGGGGGGGGGGGAGAGAGAGTATCCCTCCTTCCTTCAGCCCAACACTCTCTCTGGCCAAATGGTAGGGACTGCAGAGGGTCTCCTTGAGTCTAGGGCAGTGAGTCATTCGATGGGAAAGTTGTCTCTTGGAAAGAATGACCCGGATTGGCTCCCGCTTCATCTCTCCTGCTTCATCTCACCTGCCTCTTTTCTTCTCCATTCAGTCTTTGGGCGGCAGATCAAAAGCGGAAGCCATCCGGGTCATTCCTTCCAAGAGGCAACTTTCCCATCGAATGACTCGCTGCCCTAGACTCTAGGAGACCCTCTGTAGTCCCTCTCGTCTGGCCTGGATGCCAGCGAGAGTGTTGGGCTGAAGGAAAGAGGGATTCTCTCTCTCTCTCTCTCTCTCTCTCTCTCTCTCTCTCTCTCGTGTTAGTTGGTGGGCAGACTTAGCACTCTGTTAAGTTTGTTCCTCTGTGTGTTGTGCATATATACATGTCTCCATGGGTGCAATTCTGCAAGCATTTTTTTCCTCTTTAAAAGAATTTTTGGATTTCTCCTCACCAAACCTTTAAGACTGAAAGACTTAGAGTTGAAATATAAAGAGATTGTCAATTGCCATACTGTTAGATTGGTACGCAATTATGGACTATCTTGATTATATCCTCCTTAGAAAGAATATGCTACTGTATGGTTGAGAAAAAGACCAAACTTCATTCCATGGAAACCAAACCAAGTTCATATGGAGGGTTTCTTTCTACGATGGGCTTCTTGGGTCAACAGTGAATATCAGTTATCAAAAATGTAGGTAAAAAGTTAAGCAGGCAATAGGCAATTACAAAAAGGGAAGCCAACTTTCTGAATTCTGTTTCTTTGACTTAGTGACTTATAAATAGTAGACTAATGTTCTGAAAACGTGACCTAAATTTCTATCTATTTTAAATAGCTGTAAAGCTGTGCTGAAAAAGTTGTTCTCAAGGTATTGTGATAAATTCAATAAAAAGAAGGAAATTCTTGATGAACTTAAGGAGGAATGAGATATTGGATAGTAAATGGACAAATAAAATTACCAATCAAAGAGAATATTTGCACCTCAGGGTTGAAATGAGATGTTCTCTCTTCCTCTTTCCTCTTCCTCTCTTCTCTCTCTGTCTATCTCATCATCTTTCTCTTTGTCTCTCTTCTCTTTCTCTCTTTTTTCCATTCTTCTGTCACTTTCTTTCTCTTTCTCCCTTCTCTCTCCTCTCTGTCTCTTTGTGTCTCATCCTTTCTCTTTGTCTCTCTTTCTCTCTCCTTTTTTCCCATTCTTCTGTCACTTTCTCTCTCCTTCTCTGTCTCTTTCTGTCTCTCTTCCCTCTTTTTTCTTCCTCTCTTCCTTTCTCCTACTCTTTTATCACTTTCTCTCTACTGCCCAACCTGTCCCCATACTTATCTTCGACTGATCATGTTTGCAATAATTTACCTTCTTTCCTAAATAGGCACAGTTCCCTTACACTCAAACAAACACACACACACACACACACACAAAACCATTTTTCTCCATTCCAATTCAGATCCTATAAATCAAATGCTCTGTGAAACATCTGTGAAAAAAATTCAGGTGCTCAGACATGAAAATGTGCCGCTCAAACACTATACTTTTCCGCACACAGTGAAAAAAAATTAGAGGGAACATTGGAGGTGGCATTGATGAAGCTTATAGGGTGCATACTAATTATGCCAGAAGACATAGACTCCTGAGAGAAGTGCATGTAAGATTTGCTAAGAAAACAACGAGAGATGAAGTATACAAAAAAATCAGAGAAGAGACAATCACACTACAGGGAAAAGAGTTGATCATGCTCAAACAGATTCCACGAAGAATTCAGGAACAACGTAGGCAGTACCAATTTTTAACCCAACCAGTTAAATAAAAACATAATAATGTACAGATGGTTGGTACCAGAAGGGGTTCTAGTATCTTGGCAAGGAAAAAGATATAAGATAGAGAATATAGAAGATGCACAGAAATTCTATGAAGAATATGGCAAGAGGGAAATAGAACAAGGAAGCAAAGAGGAATTAGAAAGTAGAGGTCAAGAGGAAGAAATATTAGAACATAACGAAAGAAACAGGAGAGAAGAACAGAGGCAAGAAAGAGAGAGAGCAGAGAAGGAACGCGCGAGAGGGAAATGTCAGATACATACTAGAAGTTAAAAAAACAACCCCAGTTAAAGATGGATCAGAAACAACAATTACCTCAATAAATTTGAATGGACTGAATGCACCCCCAAAAAAAGAGCCCAGATGATTAATAAAATAAGGTTAAGAATGGTGAAATCAATTCAGGATGATAGCGGGCATGTAGATTGTAGAACGAAAGAGAAAAAAAGGAAATGATATGTAACTATATGGGTTTGTGGAAATATCATCCCCAAGAAGACACAAATTGTGATTTGAAAGAGACACCTATAACAATAGAAAAAGAAAGGGAGAATAGAAGGAAGGAGAGGAGAGGAGGAAAGAAGTAGAGAAGGGAGGGATGAAGTAAGGGAAGGGAGGGGAGGGTGGAAAAAAGAGAAAGAGAAGGAGAGATAGTAGGAAAGGAAGAGGAAGAGTGGAGGAGAGGTAAGGGAAGAAGAAAGAGATAAGGAAAGGTGCGTGGAGGGGAAAGAAAGAGAAGGAGAGGAGGGAGGATGGGAGAGAAAGAGAAGGAGAGAAGGTAGGAAGGGGAAGAGAGAAGGTAAGAGTAGGGGAGACGTAAGGTAAGAAAGAAGGGGAAGGGGAGGAGTAAACAAGGAAGTAGAGAAGGGAGAGAGAAAACAAAAAAAAGAGAAAATAAGGTGGTGTCAAAACAGGCGCCAGGGATGATAAACAAAACAATCCAAACTGTACCTGATAATCTTTTAAATGGAATAACAATAGTATAAGAATGGCAAAGAAAAAGAATAACCATGTGAATGTATACCTAGAATTGTATGTAAGAGAATAAGTGATAGTAAGAATATATAGCACAATATAGGTAAACAATATTTGGTTATAAATAGCTAAGTACAAATAAATATAGAATTGTGCATAAAAATGGATAACGAATAAGGAGACAATGAATGAAAGATAGAAATGTATAGAAGGGAAAACACTAACTGCAAAGAAACCGATACGGAACTGCTGTATGATATACGATGGAACTTCTTGCTCCTATGTTGCCTTAAGTCATGTGTTTGTTTTTGTTGATGTGTTTATGTGTTTAAAATAAAAAATTATTTAAAAAAATAAAAAAAGAATCGATTCCAATCATAAGTAGGGAGTTGAAGAGGAAATATCTCCCTCCTCTTTTATTTTACTTTATTTCATTTCAGAAAGGAGAGTAAGAGGATGCTTGCTATGTGCCAACATGTCCAAGGTGGGTCAGTGGTGACGATGAAGGACATTACTTTGTTTTGATTCATTGAGAAACAGCATAGAACCATAACCACTACTCAACTATTCACTGGAGGTCTTGGCCAACCCAGCTTCTTTTATTGGAAGAGAAAGGCGGAGGTTGCTGTGGGATGTTCAACTTTATCAGGGATGGAGATTAAACTTGTATGGTGTTTTTGCAATGGTTTAATGGGGATTTCTGTGGGTCAGTAATAGATGAATTCCAAAAGGACATCAACCCTGTCCTTGGAAGGACAGATCCTGAAGCTGAAGCTCAAATTCTCTGGCCACCAAATGAGAAGAAAGGACACATTAGAAATCTGCCTCTGCTGCAGTGGTGGGATTCAGCCGGTTCGCTTCTATTCGGGAGAACCGCTTGGTAACTTTCTAAGTAGCTCAGAGAACCGATTGTTGGAAGAAATCGACTTTTGTTTTTCCACACTTTACAGGGCTAATCCTGTAAGGAAGGCAGGAAGGAAACATTCTGGTGTTGTTTCTAGCCTCATCTTTATTGCCCTGCTTACAGAAACAACCTCTCCGGTTAACCCTTATTATATTGCAACAGCTAAGCGCCCATCAACGTGAGTGACCTTGAGTTAGCCACGCCCACCCAGTCACATGACCACCGAGCCCCACCTACCCAGATGGTCATTAGGGCAGAGAACCGGTTGTTAAATTATTTGAATCCCACCACTGCTAAGGATATAGCTGAATTGAGTCTATGGGTGACAGCTATGGGTGACATAGTGGAGAGAATGGCCAGTTCATCAAATCTATCTTCTCCTGTGTGTTCAAGCACTCCTTAAAAAAAAAATACACAGAGACAGATGCTTTCAACACCGCAATTTATTTTCATTATGATTTAGTGAAAACAGAACGTTGAGAGAAAAATCACATTCATCTCAGCTAGTAGGCCCAAACACAGCATTTCAACCCTCTCAGGTCTGCTCCACCTCCATATTTTAAATTACTAACAAGCTGTCAAGAATACTTAACCCCAAACCACTGTTACATCTTACTTCTGAAGCTCCAATCACCTTCTCACTTTTATAAACCCTGAAAGACAAAGGGAGAAGGCTATGTTCTGACTACTTGAGGAGAAAAGCACGATCAAGTGATAATGGAATAGTGTTACACTCCTTCATGATGTTGAACGTTACAAGGCCATTGGCCATGCTTGTCTCTCCAACAGGATAGGAACATACGTTTGGGGTTGCACATCCTCGGAGCATACCCGTTTCTTCAATAGCTCCAACTGTGGAGGAAAAAGGAAGAATAAGAATCTCTGAGACTTTATTGCGATTTGCTTACAGGGTCATTTTTTGCCCTCCGGAGGCTTCATGGAAGCCTCCTGAAGGTCCCTGAAGCCTCCGGAGGGCCTCCGGGGACTACGACGGGTGAGTCTGTTTTCGCCTTCCCCAGGCTCCTATTTGCCCTCCACAGACACCTTTGGAGTCTGTGGAGGGCAAAAAAAGCATGGAAAAAATGGGGAGGGTCGCGCCTCTCATTCGCGCATGTGCACTGGGGGGGTGTTGTGTGTTGCATTAAGGTTGTGGCACACCTGCGCACGATCCCCCTGCCCTCCCCCCTTAGGGCACTCAGGTTACAGTTCTAGCCCAGAGTCAAATTTCTTTTATCTGACCATTAGTTGTCTCAACTCTAGGCATAGTATATATCACAGGATGTTGCTGAACTTTTGCACACTTAATTTTCCACTGGAAGGTTTGTGATCGAGAGTGCATTTTCGTATTTCTCTGAATGTTTACATATCTGACAGATACAGTTCCAATGAAATATTTATCAGCTACACCAAAATGCTTTTCTCAGAATGAATATTGTGCAAAAATGCAGTTTCTTGGGAAATATTTTTTTACTGCAATGTGTATATTCTAGCAGAGTAAGGATAGTTACATCAGACGAAATTGCACCCAAAAGGCAGGGAAAATGTCTATGGATCAGAGGTGGTATTCAGCAAGTTCTGACCAATTCTGGAGACCCAATACTGGAGATTTTGAGTGGTTTGGAGAACCAGCAAATGCCACCTCTGACTGGCCCTGCCCCCATCTCTTCTCTGCCTCCTGTGTCCCAGCTGATAGTAACCTTCCCCTGCCATGCCCACCAAGCCACGCGCACAGAACGGATAGCAAAAATTTTTGAATCCCACCACTGCTAAGGATATCTGTATTAAGGAGAGAAATATATGGAAAACAGTAATAATATTTCTGCAGGTTCCTTCCCCCAACCCCCACTCTATATTGCAATTACCTGTTCAAAACCATATGAATAACGTAGATTCCCACAATTTTTAATCCCCTCACCACAATTAATAAGATTTAAATTATTTATTTTTAATTACCTGGACTTTTTCTCTTTCTATGGTTTCCCTGATTTAAAAAATAAAAGATTGTACTCACATGTATTCATGGTAAAATTAAGGTTGACACAATGGGTCTCTTGGCCGAGACAGAGAATTTGCTGAGCCGTCTGGATAGAATCTCCGTGTCTTGTGTATGATCCAGAACATACCAATCCATTGGGCCTGAGTTCATCACGGAGTGGCGCTGTAGGAATCAATCAACACAAGTTTAGCAAACCTTTTCACGGTGTCTTTCACATTCTGGCTTCCAGAATTCCCAGCGAGGACTCTTGGATTTGTGGTGCTATTCAGCCAATTCTATCTGGTTCAGGAGAACGGGTTGTGGTGATGGCGGGAGGCCCTGGACATCCACCCAGAAATCATCACATCCCATTTTTGATGCTCTGTGCATGCTCAGAAGTTCCTTGCCATGCTCAGAAGTTCCTGCACATGCTCGGGAGCTCCTGCACATATGTGTATGTGGTACACGCTCACCTTTCTGAACCGAAAGTGAAGGTAAGTTGATTTCAACCCTGGTCTGAAGGTAGAGTTGGACCAGCAATGAAAATGGCACCATATTCCATCTGCTCCACCATTCCATCCCAAATCTACCCTGACGCCTGTCCTGAGGCCCCCCTTCAAAATAGGCATTTTTTTCTCCTTACCCCTTAATAAGCCCTTTTGAGGGGACATCCTGCAGGGCTCACCTCCCCTTATGACAATCCCGGCTCTGATTGGCAACTTCAGTGATGGGAAGCCCTTCTCCTCCAATGTCTGATTGCAACCCAGGGCAGCCATTTCTCCACTGACACATGGATGCTATTTTTCTCCTATGCAGGGAGTCCTCAACTTACCACCATTCATTTAGTGGCCGTTTGAAGTTACAATGGCCCTGAAAAAAGTGACTTATGACCATTTTTCACCTCTTATGACTACTGCAGCATCCCCAAGGTCACGGGATTTTCATGATTAACAACTGACTCCCATTTTGACACTCCTGGGACCTTCTGACAAGCAAAGTCTATGTCAAAATCAATTCACTTAACAGCCGTATTACCAATGTAACAACTGCAGTGATTCACTTAGCAAATGTGGCAAGAGAAGTCGTAAAATGGGGCAAAGTTCAGATAGCCAACTTCTTACTTAGCAACATAAATTTGGGGCTCAATCATAGCTGTAATTTGAGGACTACCCATGGTTGACTCAACAATGGCTCGCTCAACAAATTAAGTTTCATTAATACATTGGTTTTAAAGAAGAGATTGGATAACCATTTGTCTGAAATGGTGTAGGGTTACCTGCTTGAGCAGGGGTTGGACTAGAAGATCTCCAAGGTCCCTTCCAACTCAGTTATGCTGTTATTCCTCACCCTCTCACCCCCTGAAGGTTGCTGCTCCATTGAAACTTTGCATCTCTTTGGAGACAGGTATGATTTAGATGTTGCTTTCTCCTTAAGCTGGGTCAAATTTGCTCCCCTGGCTTTCTCACTCCCTGCCCACAGTACTGCCAACCTTTAACCTTCTCTACCTTACGCAAATAAGCATTGAGTTGAATTACTTACACCAAAGAGGCAGGACATTGCAACCGTCTGACTGGCAACAGAAAAGGTTCACTTGAGTATAATGTCCCTGTGCAGTGGTCATGCTGTAAAAGCCGTCATTGCATTCCTCAGCTTTTGCACAAGTCTTAGCTGTGTAACTGAGTGATGGACTAGCTATGAAACAGAAATGAAATGCTGGGATTTAGAAAAAAAGAAAATAAAGGCAGTGTTTAAAAAGCACTGAGCTCAATTCAATATTTTGTTTGAGATCCCTTATATTAATGGATGTTGGCTAGACAAGAAGATTATATGGTTTTCCTTAATAGGAGAAAGAGAATACTCACAAAAATAGTTATTTCAAGGCACAAAATTACCCCGCGCATTAATTGGAGATGATTTCCTCCATTTATTTCAGGTAGGGAGGAAGAGTTAATTTTGACTGGTGAACTTCTGGAAATGGATATTGGATCCCTTTCTTTCTCTTACCACTTTCCCCCCAGTGTGTTTCATGTACGGTAAAGGTTCCCCTCACACATATGTGCTAGCTATTCCCAAATCTAGGGGGCAGTGCTCATTTCCATTTCAAAGCCGAAGAGCCAGCGCTGTCCGAAGACATTTCTAGTAAGCATAACCCACTGAAATTGGCAGAATATGTTGCCATTAGTTGAAGTCAATGATGAAATCCACCTTCAAGAAAACTGAATTATTCCTTGATGCTTGAGATACTAAGTGATGGTAATAAGGACTTTCCGCTAAACTGAAAAGGTATTTCACTCACTGAACGTAGCAAGGTAAGACAAGGAAAGGCAATGTGTTTGGTCTTGTTTACACTCCATCAATTTCATGTCTTCGTTTTTGCATTCTCCTCTAGTGGCAAAACATGTCTGGCATTTTAGAGATCTGACTGCAGAGGAGAGAAGCAAAATGATTATACATGCAGTGAGCCAACCAGGTGATGCAATAGTTATTTAAAAGCCCTGTGTAGACTTCAAAAATAATAACATTTTTTTCTACGTGTGTATCCATTTCTAGCACACATTTGAAACTTCGAAGGTTAGAGATTGAAAAACATGGATATCAGAAATTAGTTCAGCTTTTAATTAGGAAACATGATCTTTCATTCTCTTCTTTAGATGAGATGTTCTCCGAAAGACTTCTTTTTATTATTGATTGAGATCAGCCTTCTAAACAAGCTGATTGAGTGCCGGCAGATTAAGAACCAATGCAGATTATCCTGAGACTATGAGGAATTCACAGTTTATAATCTATGACTTTCATTTTAGTGTTTTGGTTGAACACATTGAATTAGGAGCTGGGAAACTCTGCGTTCTAGTTTTGCTTTAGGCACAAATGTCAGCTTGGGGACTTTGGACCAGTCACTCCTTAGCACAAGAAGAAGGTACAGCATCTCCAAGATATGGCCAGGAAAATAGCTTATACTCTTACTGCTGGCAGCAGGGGTGAAGGCTGACTCAAAAGACCAACTCTTAGCCTCCTTCCCATCCTGCAACTATCTGGTTGCTGATTCACCTCCTCGTTCATTTATTTAAAAAGCTAAAACAAGCAGAGAGCTGAAGATGCTTCTCCATCCATGTCTCTTTATCCATTTAAGAAACCTCCTTCTACTTACTCTCTGGAACAGGGGTGTCAAACTCAAGGCCCAGGGGTTGGATCCAGCCCATGGGGTGCTTAGATCTAGCCCATGGGACCACCCTGGAAATAGCAAAGGACCCGCCAGCGAAAAGGGAGCTCACGAGGACCGCGCACAGCCCTCCCGAGCTCCATTTCATAATAATAATTCTTTATTTTCGTGCACAACATATGTAGAATGAGATTGGAGGAGTGCAACCCACCCCCAGCACAGTACAATTCACAGTGAAGTCCAAGGAAAAAAAATCCCTAACCCAATAAATCATATTAACAAACACCCAGTCCAATCACACTACTGTGAACATGTTACACATTGCGCCGGCCCTGCAAGTTTCATCGTACAACTTAGTTATGATGTCACTTCGTGTCCAGAAGTCTGACAGCCGACTGGCTCTCCACTGGCAGAGGGTTGCAGGAGGCTGTCCCATCCGAAAACGGAGCTCAGCAGGGCTGCATGTGGCCACCCTGAGCTCCATTTTCACTGGAAGAGGATTGCAAGAGGCCATCGCAGGCAAAAACAGAGATCAGGAGATCCGTTTTTGCTGGTAGAGCACTCGGGCCTCCGACGCAAGTGACATCATTCTGGCTACAACAACCCAACGCCCCAACCCCACCCCAAGGTCAAACATAACCCTGATGTGGCCCTCAATGAAATAGAGTTTGACACCCCTGCTCTAGAATCTCAGTGTTGAATAGCAATACTCACCACCTGTCAGTAAGACTGAGGAGATGAGACAGAAGAAGAGAACAAGACCAGCAGCCATTGTATCTGCAGAGTGACTCCAGTGCTCTCCTGAAACCAACAAGCGAAGGGACTGAATTTTATAGTTATGGGAGCATGGCTCCCCTGTAGGATGTTTTGGATTGATTCCCTCCAGTGGGTGGAATGGAAGACATGAGTGATCGCCAAATCCCACACAGGGTAGAGTAATAACAACTTGCACCGTGAAATGGCCAACGGGGCAACATCAATGGAGAACCAACAAGTTGGTTGAGGCTTGTTGGGATCATCCAGTAACTCAGTGGGTTCTTTAGGTTAAGCAAGAATCGGTTGCAATCATAAGTAGGGGGTTGAAGAAGAAATATCTCCCTCCTCTTTTATTTTATTTTATTTCAGAAAGGAGAATTAGAGGATGCTTGCTATGTGCCAACATGTCCAAGGCAGGTCAGTGATGACGATGAAGGATGTTATTTTGTTTGATTCATTGATAAACAGCATAGGACCATAACCACTACTCAACTATTCACTGGAGGTCTTGGCCAACCCAGCTTCTTTTATTGGAAGAGAAAGGAGGAGGTTGCTGTGGGATGTTCAACTTTATCAGGGATGGAGATTAAACTTGTATGGTGTTTTTGCAATGGTTTAATGGGGATTTCTGTTGGTCAGTAATAGATGAATTCCTAAGAGACATCAACCCCGTCCTTGGAAGGACAGATCCTGAAGCTGAAGCTCAAATTTTCCGGCCACCAAATGAGAAGAGAGGACACATTAGTAATGTGCCTCTGCTGCAGTGGTGGGATTCAGTTACACCTATTCGGGAGAACCGCTTGGTAACTTTCTAAGCAGGTTGGAGAACCGGTTGTTGGAAGAAATCTCCTTTTGTTTTTTTCCACTTTACAGGGCTAATCCTGTAAGGAAGGCAGGAAGGAAACATTCTGGTGTTGTTTCTAGCCTAATTTTGATTGCCCTGCTTATAGAAACTGCCTCTCCGGTTAACCCTTATTACAAGCTAAGGCCAAGTGCCCATAGACATGAGTGACCTTGAGTTGGCCAAGCCCATTCAGTCACATGACCACCGAGCCATGCCTACCCAGTTGGTCATTAGGGCAGAGAACTGGTTTTTAAATTATTTGAATCCCACCACTGCTCTGCTCGCCAAAACGGGCTGGGGGAACATGTGCAGTAGCCCCATGGCCTTTTTTCAGTCTCCCTGGCCTCCTGCAAAACTCTACTGGCCAAAAACAGGCCACGTGGGGCCACGAGTTAGTGACTGAACAACAACAACAGTAACAACCAGTAGAAGAATGCTGAATGTGCCAAGGTCTGCACTCGTCTGGCAAATTAGCAGATATGGGAGAAAACAAGACTTATGAATTTTGAATGATTTGATGACCATTGTGTCAGGCTTACTAGGTAGATCAGATAGGAACCCAATTAGAGGAACTAATTCTACTTTATTGTAAAGCTACATAACCTGAATTTTGCAGGTCTGAAAGTACAATTCCCCCATCCTTTTTATAGCCCAAGAGACTAGAGAGTTTCCCTTCTAACTCTCTTGTCTCGCCCACTGTCTATTTGCAGACTATTTATTATTTAGTTTGTCACATGTACAAAATAACAGGAATAAGAATAAACATGACTAAGAACACAGGAAATAGGTAGAAATCAATAGGGACAGTAGGACAGGTACGGTAGGGTTCACCGACAACAGCGCGCTGACAAAAGCGCACCTTCAACAAACAAGTAGTAACCGCGAGTTCTAAATGGAAACCTAACCCTAACCCTAACCCTAACCCTAACCCTAACCCTAACCCTAACCCTAACCCTAACCCTGAACCTAACCCTGAACCTAACCCTGAACCTAACCCTGAACCTAACCCTTATCTTAACTGAAATCACGCTTTTGTGGGCGCGGTTTTGTCAACACATTCTTGTGGGCGTGTGTATGATGTCATGATTTTCTCGCCACAGTTTTGTCGGTGTGCTTTTGTCGTATGTGCATGTGTCGGGTCACGGGACGGTAGGCATGCTGGTGCGCTTATGCACTCCCCTTACAGACCTCTTAGGAATGAGGTGAGGTCAAAAGTAGACAGTTTAAGGTTAAAGTTATGGTGATTTGAGGATGTCACAACAGAGTCAGGTAGTGCATTCCAGGCATTGACCACTCTGTTGTTGAAGTCATCTTTTCTACTAACCCAGCCTATGGGAAACCATAGCCGGTCACAAGCCCGGATAAATGGGGAGTGTTGGTTCCCGTGGCGACGGAACCGTGAAACAAGCTGAGAATCCAATGGCAGGACAACACACGGATAAACAACTCTGTAATCTGTGACTTTCTGCCTTTGGCCTTCACAATGCAACGATCACTGCCTTGTGGACGTTGACGTTTACGAAGATTAAGTCCAAGTAAGTCCATCTTTTCTACTGTGTCTTATCTGACCAATCGCTTGGTAGAATCTCTTCACCCAGTCTTGCTTTCCCATATAAATCACAAGAAGACATCTTAACAAATACTGCACAAACAGGTGACGGAATGTGTACTTGTGGGAGCAGTGGGGGAAGATTTCTGGCAACACAAAGCTTTCCCACAAAGAGGCGCAGCTTAAGAGACTGTGCAGTCCCAAGCTGGATGGGGAGGAGGGAGGAGGTCCATGGTAGCCACATCCTAGAATCTCTCACGATGCATCTAGCAGGTAAGAAATTTACAACTTTATTTTGGCAAGATTCTGTCAATTAGGTGTGACTGGATCTTGTCCCTGCCTTGGGCTTGACAGGCTCAACATGTCTTCTCATGCCTAGTAATATACAAAGAACTCTTCTTATTTTGGTCATTCTTCTTATTTGGTCATAATAGTGGGAGCATTCACAACTTCTGGAGGCAAGTTGTTCCACTTATTCATTGTTCTATCAGGTAATTTCTCCTCAGTCCTCCTCAGACGTTCCTTCTCTCCTTGATTAGTTTCCATCTATTGCTTCTTGTCCTATCCTCAGATGCTTTGGAGAATAGTTTGACTCCCTCTTGGTGGACAATCACTTAAATATGAGCCACCAGTGTGTTGCAGCTAACCAAACCTTTTCTTTTGAAATAAGTCCTACCATTCTCTTTTGTCACATCCTCCCCACCCCCCATTTTATTGTGTAATGAAACCCTAGGGCTGAAAAAGCCCAATATTAGCATTCGCACACAGATGATGCAGAGTGCATTGGTGTGGCCAGTTCTTGGTAGCCCAAGAATGGCCCATGTAAATACCACCACACCTGGGAGGGACCTTGGAGGTCTTCAAGTCTTCAAATCCAACCCCCTGCTCAAACAGGTGACCCTATTCCATTTCAGTAGCTGTCCTTCTTAAAAATCTCCAGTGTTGAAGCACCCACAACTTCTGAAGGCAAGTTGTTCCACTGGTTAATTGTCCTCAATGTCACGGAGTTTCTCCTTAATTCCAGGTTGCTTCTCTCCTTGATTAAATTCCATCCATTGTTTCTGGTCCTGTTTTCAGGTGCTTTGGAAAATAAGTTGATCCCTTGTTCTTTGTGGCAGCCCCTCAAATACTGGAATAATGCGATTGTCAGGCCTGCAGCGGTTCCTTTAAGAATCTTTGGCCTGCCACACTCTCATTAAGTGGGAGAATTAGCAAGGGGTAGAATGTGTTGTTTTCAAAATAAAAAAATTCCTTTCTAGAAGTTCAAGGTCATCTTTTGTCTCCCAAACCTTTGCAGCTGATCAGAAGCAGTTGGGCATAGGTGCTAGCGTGGAAGAAGAAGATTGGACCATGTGATAGACTGTTGGTGTGGGGACAGGATCATGAACTTTTAACTGGGTGGGATTCTGATGTAACTTCCAGAATTGGGATTCCATAGCACGATGCCAACATGCCTGCCTTATTAAATTGGAACTTTAAGCATCGTTTTGCCTTTGACTCTGATTTAATTCTGCATGATATTTGGAACACTGACATTATCCCAATTTTGGAAGTTACATCAGAGAATGGGACTGCCGCCAGGTCCAGCCTCCTCAGCAATGCCTCCACAGGCTTTTGCCCAACCGATGGGTGTGGATCAGCAGAGGGGCTCACCACTCAAGGGGCTTACCACTCCCAGCAGCAGACCAACAAGCTGCCCCTGTTCAACCATGCCATGTCACACCTAGTCCTTCTTTTCTCTAGGTTACCCATACCCAAGTCATACTAGCCATAGATTAGCCTTGGCATCCGGCATACCCAACTCCTATGGCATTAGACACAGAAGCTCTTCCCAACATATATGAAATACTCCTAGATATCTTCTTGGACCCATTACCTTTGGGGAGAAGTATGTGACAAAAGAGAATGTTAGGAGGTATTCCAAAAGAAAAGGTTTGAGCAGCTGCAACACACCGCTTGGCTAGGACACCAAGAGGGAGTCAAACTATTCTCCAAAGCACCTGAGGGTAGGACACGAAGCAATGGGTGGAAACTATCAAGGAGAGAAGCAACTTCTGAGGAGGAATTTCCTGACAGAACAATTAATCAGGGGAACAGCTTGCCTCCAGAAGCTGTGAATGCTCCAACACTGGAAGGTTTTTCTTTTATTAAAGAGTTTTAATAGATTTTACAAATGTTTCCCCTTCCCCTTCCCTCCCCCTGCCCCAACCCTCCCCCTCCAACCCTCCCAGAACAAAATACAGGGTATAAACATTTAACAATCATACACTAAGATAAGCTAACTAACTATAGCATCCTACCTCCCTCTTGTACTTTAACTCCCCTTTTATTAAGCTAACTTTAGATAAATTGTAACATTCCTTGTTCATTCATTCATAAGCTAGTTGAAATTTCTTAGTCCGATATTTATTTTGAATGTAGTCAATCCATCTTCTCCATTCCAGCTTGTATTTCTCGTCTGAATAGTCCTTCAAATATGCTGAAATTTTGGCCATCTCTGCTAAGTTTACTACTTTTAACGCCCATTCTTGAATAGTAGGCAATTCTTCCTTCTTCCAGTACTGCGCCACCAACAATCTTGCTGCCGTTGTTAAGTTCAGAATCAAATTAGTCTCTATAACTGTACAGTCTGTAATTATACCTAGCAAGAAGAGCTGGGGAGTGAACTTTATCCTCTTTTAAAGAATATTTTGAATAATCCACCATATTTTTATCCAAAATGCTTTAACTTTTTTACAAGTCCACCATATATGATAATACGTAGCGTCAACACAATCACATCTCCAGCATTTAGATTGTAAATTCGGATACATACAAACTAACTTTTGGGGATCTAAATGCCACAACACTGGAAGTTATTAAGAAGATTTTGCATAACCATTTGTCTGAAGTGGTGTAGAGTTTCCTGCCTAAGCAGGGGGTTGGAGTAGAAGACCTCCAAGGTCCCTTCCAACTCTGTTATTCTATTCTATCCCTCTCATAGTTACTACATTACAACTCTCTGGTAATATGGCCAGATAGAATGGTAGGAATGTATTCCAAAAGAAAAGTGACTAAGAGTATAGCTGAATTGAGTAAACAAATGGAGGAACCAGAGGAGGGAATCACCTGGGTATCAATGCTATCGTCTCGTGTTTGTTCAAACCACTCCTTAGAAAAATATCCAGGGACAAATACTTTAGTTGCCACAACTTACTTTCATTACGATTGAGTGAAAATGGATTGTTTAGAGCAATGGTAGTCAACCTGGTCCCTACCGCCCACTTGTGGGCGTTCCAACTTTCATGGTGGGCGGTAGGCAGGGCCGGATTTTCCTATAGGCTAACTAGGCTTCAGCCTAGGGCCTCAAGATCAAGAGGGGCCTACATTCAAATTGTTAGCAAAATTAAAATTACACTATTCTAAAAACAGTGAACACTAAAACACTGAACCGAAAATAAGGAGAAATTCTACGCATATGACTAATAAACAAACATAAAAATGTATTGGTTAAGATCGTTCCAGCGCCGTGGCAGTTGGAGAGCCCGCCCACGTTCCCGGCACCGGCGGTCAGGCAAGAGGCGCGGCCGCTCCCTGTAGCCGCCCCGTCGACGCGGAGCCCACCAGCGGCCAGGCAGGTGAGGGCGAGGGGGCCGAGCCGGGCAGCTGAGCGCAGCAGGGGAGGCGGCTGGCCTCGCTGCCTTTGCCGCAGAGCAGAGCCGCCCTCCGTCGGGAGGCCAGCTATATATATTGATATATATTGATATATATCACAGTAATGATGTATTTTATTGCCTCTCATGTAATTTACAAACTTAAAAATGGGAGGTGAAAGGGCCTCATAAGTGGAATAGCCTAGGGCCTCTTTTCATCTAAATCCGGCCCTGGCGGTAGGGGTTTTGTCCGATATTGAAGCACTTTCCTTTTTTTAAATTTAATTGACTTCCCTACTTTATAAATCACCATTCCTGTGGAACCGGTGGGCGGTTAGAAAATTTTACTATTAACAGAGATACAAAAGTGGGCGGTAGGTATAAAAAGGTAGACTAGCCCTGGTTTAGAGAAAAACCACGTTCCCCTCAGAGAATTGCCCCAAACACTGCATTTCAAACCTCTCAGGTCTCCCCCTTCCATGTTCTAAATGACTGCCAAATTTCAAGTAAATTACTTGTTACTCGCCTAACAAAGGTTTCATTTAGCCACAGAAATGTTGGGCCTAAATTGTGGTCATAAGCTGAGACTCCCTGTATTACATAACTGTCCAGGATTCACAGTTTTACATCTCCCTGTTGATTTTATGTACCAGCCCTGTTACAACATTCAACATTGCCAGGTTCTACGCAAATATTCTCAGAATTCGTCAGGTGATTATTTCCCTCTTCTGTTTAGAGTAAGGTGACCAGATTTTCAGATTGGAAAAGAGGGACACCCTTGACCGGGGGGGGGGGGGGGGGGGGGGGCTTGATTAAAAAAATTTTTTTTGTCAAAAGGTCACCCCAGGACACTGAAACCAGCATAAATACGAATCTGTTGCCAAACAAAATTTTGATCACGTGATCATGAGGATGCTGCAACGGTCGCTAAGTGTGAAAAATGGTTGCAACGGTCGCTAAGTGTGAAAAATGGTCGCAACGGTCGCTAAGTGTGAAAAATGGTCATCAGTCACTTTTTTCAATGCCATTGTAACTTTGGTCACTAAATGTTTTCCCCCTCCTCGAGACTCCTCACTTCTTCCTTCATTCCTCTTGCTTATCTACCTTCACCTTATCTGTCTTCTGCTCTTTCCCTCTCTTCCTTCCTTCTTCCCTCCTTCCATCCTCTTCTTTCCTCACTCACTCCCTTCCTCCTTTTTTCTCTTCCTTCCTCCTTCCATTCTTTATACGATATAAAATTCAATGAGGGTGAAACACACCAAATCTGGCAAAGCTGCCTTGCACCAACCTGGCCTGCCCATAGAATAGCAGCCACTTTGAGACACATAAACCTGGTCTGAACATATTGCATCACAAAGATTTGCAAAGATCACATTTGCAAAAAGGAACATTTCTTGTAGTAAATACATTTTATAAACAATTTAAAAGTAAAAATCTCCCCAAAATAATAAAAAAGGTATTCTATAAATAAAAGAAATCCTTAAAAACCATTGTTAAGTATTACACCAGCAATAATTTATACTGTCACCATTTCAAACTATCATCAGAAATACGAATCTGTTGCCAAACATCAACATTTTGATCGCGTAACCATGAGGATGCCACAACGGTCGCTAAGTGTGAAAATGGTCGCTAAGTGTGAAAAATGGTCATCAGTCACTTTTTTCAATGCCATTGTAACTTTGGTCACTAAATGTTTTCCCCCTCCTCGAGACTCCTCACTTCTTCCTTCATTCCTCTTGCTTATCTACCTTCACCTTATCTGTCTTCTGCTCTTTCCCTCTCTTCCTTCCTTCTTCCCTCCTTCCATCCTCTTCTTTCCTCACTCACTCCCTTCCTCCTTTTTTCTCTTCCTTCCTCCTTCCATTCTTTATACGATATAAAATTCAATGAGGGTGAAACACACCAAATCTGGCAAAGCTGCCTTGCACCAACCTGGCCTGCCCATAGAATAGCAGCCACTTTGAGACACATAAACCTGGTCTGAACATATTGCATCACAAAGATTTGCAAAGATCACATTTGCAAAAAGGAACATTTCTTGTAGTAAATACATTTTATAAACAATTTAAAAGTAAAAATCCCCCCAAAATAATAAAAAAGGTATTCTATAAATAAAAGAAATCCTTAAAAACCATTGTTAAGTATTACACCAGCAATAATTTATACTGTCACCATTTCAAACTATCATCAGAAATACGAATCTGTTGCCAAACATCAACATTTTGATCGCGTAACCATGAGGATGCCACAACGGTCGCTAAGTGTGAAAATGGTCGCTAAGTGTGAAAATGGTCATCAGTCACTTTTTTCAATGCCATTGTAACTTGGTCACTAAATGTTTTCCCCCTCCTCGAGACTCCTCACTTCTTCCTTCATTCCTCTTGCTTATCTACCTTCACCTTATCTGTCTTCTGCTCTTTCCCTCTCTTCCTTCCTTATTCCCTCCTTCCATCCTCTTCTTTCCTCACTCACTCCCTTCCTCCTTTTTTCTCTTCCTTCCTCCTTCCATTCTTTATACGATATAAAATTCAATGAGGGTGAAACACACCAAATCTGGCAAAGCTGCCTTGCACCAACCTGGCCTGCCCATAGAATAGCAGCCACTTTGAGACACATAAACCTGGTCTGAACATATTGCATCACAAAGATTTGCAAAGATCACATTTGCAAAAAGGAACATTTCTTGTAGTAAATACATTTTATAAACAATTTAAAAGTAAAAATCTCCCCAAAATAATAAAAAAGGTATTCTATAAATAAAAGAAATCCTTAAAACCATTGTTAAGTATTACACCAGCAATAATTTATACTGTCACCATTTCAAACTATCATCAGAAATACGAATCTGTTGCCAAACATCAACATTTTGATCGCGTAACCATGAGGATGCCACAACGGTCGCTAAGTGTGAAAATGGTCGCTAAGTGTGAAAAATGGTCATCAGTCACTTTTTTCAATGCCATTGTAACTTTGGTCACTAAATGTTTTCCCCCTCCTCGAGACTCCTCACTTCTTCCTTCATTCCTCTTGCTTATCTACCTTCACCTTATCTGTCTTCTGCTCTTTCCCTCTCTTCCTTCCTTCTTCCCTCCTTCCATCCTCTTCTTTCCTCACTCACTCCCTTCCTCCTTTTTTCTCTTCCTTCCTCCTTCCATTCTTTATACGATATAAAATTCAATGAGGGTGAAACACACCAAATCTGGCAAAGCTGCCTTGCACCAACCTGGCCTGCCCATAAAATAGCAGCCACTTTGAGACACATAAACCTGGTCTGAACATATTGCATCACAAAGATTTGCAAAGATCACATTTGCAAAAAGGAACATTTCTTGTAGTAAATACATTTTATAAACAATTTAAAAGTAAAAATCCCCCCAAAATAATAAAAAAGGTATTCTATAAATAAAAGAAATCCTTAAAAACCATTGTTAAGTATTACACCAGCAATAATTTATACTGTCACCATTTCAAACTATCATCAGAAATACGAATCTGTTGCCAA
Source organism: Thamnophis elegans (assembly GCF_009769535.1). Taxonomy (NCBI): domain Eukaryota; kingdom Metazoa; phylum Chordata; class Lepidosauria; order Squamata; family Natricidae; genus Thamnophis; species Thamnophis elegans. The sequence continues at coordinate 6,637,731 of NC_045552.1, forward strand.
ACATCAACATTTTGATCGCGTAACCATGAGGATGCCACAACGGTCGCTAAGTGTGAAAATGGTCGCTAAGTGTGAAAAATGGTCATCAGTCACTTTTTTCAATGCCATTGTAACTTTGGTCACTAAATGTTTTCCCCCTCCTCGAGACTCCTCACTTCTTCCTTCATTCCTCTTGCTTATCTACCTTCACCTTATCTGTCTTCTGCTCTTTCCCTCTCTTCCTTCCTTCTTCCCTCCTTCCATCCTCTTCTTTCCTCACTCACTCCCTTCCTCCTTTTTTCTCTTCCTTCCTCCTTCCATTCTTTATACGATATAAAATTCAATGAGGGTGAAACACACCAAATCTGGCAAAGCTGCCTTGCACCAACCTGGCCTGCCCATAGAATAGCAGCCACTTTGAGACACATAAACCTGGTCTGAACATATTGCATCACAAAGATTTGCAAAGATCACATTTGCAAAAAGGAACATTTCTTGTAGTAAATACATTTTATAAACAATTTAAAAGTAAAATCTCCCCAAAATAATAAAAAAGGTATTCTATAAATAAAAGAAATCCTTAAAAACCATTGTTAAGTATTACACCAGCAATAATTTATACTGTCACCATTTCAAACTATCATCAGAAATACGAATCTGTTGCCAAACATCAACATTTTGATCGCGTAACCATGAGGATGCCACAACGGTCGCTAAGTGTGAAAATGGTCGCTAAGTGTGAAAAATGGTCATCAGTCACTTTTTTCAATGCCATTGTAACTTTGGTCACTAAATGTTTTCCCCCTCCTCGAGACTCCTCACTTCTTCCTTCATTCCTCTTGCTTATCTACCTTCACCTTATCTGTCTTCTGCTCTTTCCCTCTCTTCCTTCCTTCTTCCCTCCTTCCATCCTCTTCTTTCCTCACTCACTCCCTTCCTCCTTTTTTCTCTTCCTTCCTCCTTCCATTCTTTATACGATATAAAATTCAATGAGGGTGAAACACACCAAATCTGGCAAAGCTGCCTTGCACCAACCTGGCCTGCCCATAAAATAGCAGCCACTTTGAGACACATAAACCTGGTCTGAACATATTGCATCACAAAGATTTGCAAAGATCACATTTGCAAAAAGGAACATTTCTTGTAGTAAATACATTTTATAAACAATTTAAAAGTAAAAATCCCCCCAAAATAATAAAAAGGTATTCTATAAATAAAAGAAATCCTTAAAAACCATTGTTAAGTATTACACCAGCAATAATTTATACTGTCACCATTTCAAACTATCATCAGAAATACGAATCTGTTGCCAAACATCAACATTTTGATCGCGTAACCATGAGGATGCCACAACGGTCGCTAAGTGTGAAAATGGTCGCTAAGTGTGAAAAATGGTCATCAGTCACTTTTTTCAATGCCATTGTAACTTTGGTCACTAAATGTTTCCCCCTCCTCGAGACTCCTCACTTCTTCCTTCATTCCTCTTGCTTATCTACCTTCACCTTATCTGTCTTCTGCTCTTTCCCTCTCTTCCTTCCTTCTTCCCTCCTTCCATCCTCTTCTTTCCTCACTCACTCCCTTCCTCCTTTTTTCTCTTCCTTCCTCCTTCCATTCTTTATACGATATAAATTCAATGAGGGTGAAACACACCAAATCTGGCAAAGCTGCCTTGCACCAACCTGGCCTGCCCATAGAATAGCAGCCACTTTGAGACACATAAACCTGGTCTGAACATATTGCATCACAAAGATTTGCAAAGATCACATTTGCAAAAAGGAACATTTCTTGTAGTAAATACATTTTATAAACAATTTAAAAGTAAAAATCCCCCCAAAATAATAAAAAAGGTATTCTATAAATAAAAGAAATCCTTAAAAACCATTGTTAAGTATTACACCAGCAATAATTTATACTGTCACCATTTCAAACTATCATCAGAAATACGAATCTGTTGCCAAACATCAACATTTTGATCGCGTAACCATGAGGATGCCACAACGGTCGCTAAGTGTGAAAATGGTCGCTAAGTGTGAAAAATGGTCATCAGTCACTTTTTTCAATGCCATTGTAACTTTGGTCACTAAATGTTTTCCCCCTCCTCGAGACTCCTCACTTCTTCCTTCATTCCTCTTGCTTATCTACCTTCACCTTATCTGTCTTCTGCTCTTTCCCTCTCTTCCTTCCTTCTTCCCTCCTTCCATCCTCTTCTTTCCTCACTCACTCCCTTCCTCCTTTTTTCTCTTCCTTCCTCCTTCCATTCTTTATACGATATAAAATTCAATGAGGGTGAAACACACCAAATCTGGCAAAGCTGCCTTGCACCAACCTGGCCTGCCCATAGAATAGCAGCCACTTTGAGACACATAACCTGGTCTGAACATATTGCATCACAAAGATTTGCAAAGATCACATTTGCAAAAAGGAACATTTCTTGTAGTAAATACATTTATAAACAATTTAAAAGTAAAAATCTCCCCAAAATAATAAAAAGGTATTCTATAAATAAAAGAAATCCTTAAAAACCATTGTTAAGTATTACACCAGCAATAATTTATACTGTCACCATTTCAAACTATCATCAGAAATACGAATCTGTTGCCAGGCATGGGACTGGCTGGGGAAGGAGGGAGGGAGGGAGGGAGGGGGAGAACATGAGTGTGTGTATCCCTCCTTCCTTCAGCCCAACACTCTTGCTGGCATTCTGGCCAGACGAGAGGGACTGCAGAGGGTCTAGGGCAGCGAGCCATTCAATCAATGGGAAACTTGCCTCTTGGAAGGAATGACCCGGTTTGGCTCCCACTTTCAACAATCAAACAGAGAAGCGAAGAGGCAGGACAGACGAAGCGGGAGCCAAGCCGGGCTAGAGTGTTGGGCTGAAGGAAGGAGGGATACACACACTCGTGTCTCCCCCTTCCTCTCTCTCTCTCTCTCTCAAATGGCAAATCGCTGCTGGGAGCCCGGTCTCATTTGGGGGAGGGGGAGGAAGCAAGCCTTTTTCCATTTCAAGGAGCTCCCGCTCCTCCCCCCCACCTCTTAGAAGTCCAGCCAGCTGCCTGCCAAGCTCTCCACGGAGACTAGTATCCAGCCGGATTTCTTGAATCCCCCGCGTGTGTTCGCAAGGCAGCTAGGCAGGTTCTGCTTGGGAGGACCAGGCTATGGAGGGCATAGCATGGTCATCTCAAGCGAAGCTCCCCTCCCCCGCAAACTGCATTGCCCACACGCGCGGGGATTCAAGTATCCAGCTGGATTTCTTGAATCCCCCGCGTGTGTGCGCAAGGCAGCTAGGCAGGTTCTGCTTGGAGGACCAGGCTATGGAGGGCATAGCATGGTCATCTCAAGCGAAGCTCCCCTTCCCCCGCAAACTGCATTGCCCACACGCGCGGGGATTCAAAGTATCCAGCTGGATTTCTTGAATCCCCCGCGTGTGTTCGCAAGGCAGCTAGGCAGGTTCTGCTTGGGAGGACCAGGCTATGGAGGGCATAGCATGGTCATCTCAAGCGAAGCTCCCCTCCCCCGCAAACTGCATTGCCCACACGCGCGGGGATTCAAAGTATCCAGCTGGATTTCTTGAATCCCCCGCGTGTGTGCGCAAGGCAGCTAGGCAGGTTCTGCTTGGGAGGACCAGGCTATGGAGGGCATAGCATGGTCATCTCAAGCGAAGCTCCCCTCCCCCGCAAACTGCATTGCCCACACGCGCGGGGATTCAAAGTATCCAGCTGGATTCTTGAATCCCCCGCGTGTGTGCGCAAGGCAGCTAGGCAGGCTCTGCTTGGGAGGACCAGGCTATGGAGGGCATAGCATGGTCATCTCAAGCGAAGCTCCCCTCCCCCGCAAACTGCATTGCCCACACGCGCGGGGATTCAAAGTATCCAGCTGGATTTCTTGAATCCCCCGCGTGTGTGCGCAAGGCAGCTAGGCAGGCTCTGCTTGGGAGGACCAGGCTATGGAGGGCATAGCATGGTCATCTCAAGCGAAGCTCCCCTCCCCCGCAAACTGCATTGCCCACACGCGCGGGGATTCAAAGTATCCAGCTGGATTTCTTGAATCCCCCGCGTGTGTTCGCAAGGCAGCTAGGCAGGTTCTGCTTGGGAGGACCAGGCTATGGAGGGCATAGCATGGTCATCTCAAGCGAAGCTCCCCTCCCCCGCAAACTGCATTGCCCACACGCGCGGGGATTCAAAGTATCCAGCTGGATTTCTTGAATCCCCCGCGTGTGTTCGCAAGGCAGCTAGGCAGGCTCTGCTTGGGAGGACCAGGCTATGGAGGGCATAGCATGGTCATCTCAAGCGAAGCTCCCCTCCCCCGCAAACTGCATTGCCCACACGCGCGGGGATTCAAAGTATCCAGCTGGATTTCTTGAATCCCCCGCGTGTGTTCGCAAGGCAGCTAGGCAGGTTCTGCTTGGGAGGACCAGGCTATGGAGGGCACAGCATGGTCATCTCAAGCGAAGCTCCCCTCCCCCGCAAACTGCATTGCCCACACGCGCGGGGATTCAAAGTATCCAGCTGGATTTCTTGAATCCCCCGCGTGTGTTCGCAAGGCAGCTAGGCAGGCTCTGCTTGGGAGGACCAGGCTATGGAGGGCATAGCATGGTCATCTCAAGCGAAGCTCCCCTCCCCCGCAAACTGCATTGCCCACACGCGCGGGGATTCAAAGTATCCAGCTGGATTTCTTGAATCCCCCGCGTGTGTTCGCAAGGCAGCTAGGCAGGTTCTGCTTGGGAGGACCAGGCTATGGAGGGCATAGCATGGTCATCTCAAGCGAAGCTCCCCTCCCCCGCAAACTGCATTGCCCACACGCGCGGGGATTCAAAGTATCCAGCCGGATTTCTTGAATCCCCGCGTGTGTGCGCAAGGCAGCTAGGCAGGCTCTGCTTGGGAGGACCAGGCTATGGAGGGCATAGCATGGTCATCTCAAGCGAAGCTCCCCTCCCCCGCAAACTGCATTGCCCACACGCGCGGGGATTCAAAGTATCCAGCTGGATTTCTTGAATCCCCGCGTGTGTGCGCAAGGCAGCTAGGCAGGCTCTGCTTGGGAGGACCAGGCTATGGAGGGCATAGCATGGTCATCTCAAGCGAAGCTCCCCTCCCCCGCAAACTGCATTGCCCACACGCGCGGGGATTCAAAGTATCCAGCGGATTTCTTGAATCCCCCGCGTGTGTTCGCAAGGCAGCTAGGCAGGCTCTGCTTGGGAGGACCAGGCTATGGAGGGCATAGCATGGTCATCTCAAGCGAAGCTCCCCTCCCCCGCAAACTGCATTGCCCGCACGCGCCGGGGATTCAAAGTATCCAGCCGGATTTCTTGAATCCACGTGCATGTGGGCAACGCAGCTAGGCGGGCGGGCAACCCGCTTGCTGACACGCTGGACGCGGCAGGGCAGGGGCCGCGGCCGGGAGCGGCCTTCTGGCGGCTACCGGGCGGCGATCTCACACCATCCGCTCGCGGCTCTTAATACTCACCAGTCAGCGCAGCTGCAACCTCTTTCGTCTTTTGGTGAAAGGAAATGGAGACTCGCGCAGACGTGCTGAAAATTTCCAATCCCAGCCAGCTCACTGATTGGCTGGAGTCCAGGCCAATCCAATCAGTGAGCGGGCAGGCTGGGCTGGCTTAAATTTGTAGGTAGGTATAAAGCACACTTTTTTTGGCGCTCGCAGCTCCCGCCCATCAGCTGCTAGCTTGCTGGGCTGGCTCATCGGTAGGATAGAGAACAAAACGATGAGCCAGCCCAGCAAGTTAGCAGCTGATGGGCGGGAGCTGCGAGCGCCAAAAAAGCGTGCCTTTTAAAAAGGCGGGCGGGACGCGGGAAAATGCGTTGGAAGGCGGGTGTGTCCCGCCAAAAGCGGGACGTCTGGTCACCTAGTTTAGAGCTCAACACTGCAAACTACAGTCAATTTGACTTGCTTCACCTTTCACATACCCATTTTTTTAAAAATTCCCCTTTGCATTTCTACCCATCCTTTTTTTTTAATCTTCCCACTATTTACATGCTGATATCTTCTATGCCTCTTACACATCTTTGCGTTTTTCTGCTCTGACGCTATCTATAGCTTGTTATAACATTCCACTTAATATAACTTTTTTATATTTATTTTAATGGCTGTATTCACACCCTTAGGTCAGCCTAGCCCTGTCATGATGATTCATTAGATTGCTTATCATAAACAAATCAAGAAAACCCAAGTTCCTGCTCGGCGACAGAGCTCAGGTGTGTGTTTCCAAAATTAGAAGCTGTATTTGCATAACATGACAAATGTCACCAGAGCTATTGACTTTAGTGTTGTTGTTTTTTTGTCTTATAAATGAACTGAGCATTATTCAGCACGCAAAGAAAATGGGATTACAGATAGTCCTCAACTTACAACCACAATGGCGCTCAAAATTGCTAAGGGAGACATTTGTTAACTGAGTTTTGAACCAATTTACGCCCTTTCTTGATAGGGTGGTTAAGGGAATCGCTGCAGTTGTTCAGTTAGCACGGTTGTTAAGTGGATCTGGTTTCCCCGTTGACTTTGCTTGCCGGAAGGCCGCAAAAAAGGATCACGTGACCCACCGTTATAAATAGGAACCAGTTGCCAAGCCCCTGAATTTTGATGACATGACTGCAGGGATCCTGCAAAAGTTGTGAGTGTGGGAAAAACTGGTCAGAAGACACTTTTATTCCAGCATCGTTGTAAGTTCAAACGGTCGCTAAATGGATTGTTGTAAGATGAAGATTACCTGGGCTTGTGACCGTGGTGGGATTGAAATAATTTAACAACCACTTCTCTGCTCTAATGACCAGCTGGGTAGGCGTACCTACCTGGGTGATCATGTGTCTGGGTGGGCGTGGCCAACTTGATGCCACTCACGTCGCCTCGCCTGGCTGCCCATGACTATGGGGATGCTGTAACAGTCATAAGTGTGAAAAATGACCCCCTTTTTTCCAGTCCCATTGTAACTTTGAATTGTCATTAAATTCACCATTGTAAGGCAAGGGTTACCTGTACAGAAACACAAATAGCTTCTTTGCTTGCAAAAAGCTGCCCTAAATATTAATCATTAGATTAGAAATGGGGGGAAGCAGAGGTGGGTTTCTATCAGTTCGCATCTATTCAGTTGAACCGGTTCATCAAATCTACCGAACCGGTTAGAAGAGGTTCCACCAGTGGACCTGGAAAGCAGGCCACACCTACAGAAGAGGTTCCAAAATTGTTTGAAACCCACCACTGGCAAGGATCTTGTAACTTGACAGCTTTAAGACTTGCATGCTTCAATGCCAGAGTTTCTGAATAGCTACTTGGACCGACCTAAGTACTAATTCATAATTTCATATCCGGTCACATGGGCGGCAAGCCACTCCCATCTGGTCACATGGGTGGCCAGCCACTCCCACAAAGGAGGCCACACCCACAGAGTAGGTTCCAACAATTTTTGAAACCCACCACTGGGGGGAATACACACTGAAGATCAGCGATAGCCATAGCCATTATGGAAACCTAAACCTTTCTGTCTAAATGCCTTCCTGTAAAGCGGGGGGGAAACAAACGCTGTGGGAAGGAGATTTTGTTTCCAACAACCGGTTCTCCGAACTGCTCAGAAAGCAGTTCTCCCAAATAGATACGAACCGACTGAATCCCCCCATTGTTTGTACCTATGTTGTGGTGAAGCCAATTATGGGGCGACTTTTAGCCAATTACACTATTACAATTACACAAGAGATTGCTATTCTGAGGATTACATTAGGGAAAATCTCCTTTCACATAAACCCTGTTACACTTGATCGATGTAAATATAATAATTAACGAACACTGATTGGGCACGAGTAATCTGGTTACTAGAAACTTGGTGATTTTTTTTAATTAAAGAGTTTTAATAGCTTTTGCAAGTATTTGCCCTTCCCCTTTCCCTCCCTCTACCCCAACCCCGCACCCCTTCCAACACCCCCCCAAACTTCCCAGAGCAAAATACAGGGTATAAACATTTAACAATCATACACTAACATAAAGTGACTAACTTTAGCGTTGTACCTTCACTTATACTTTAACTCCCCTTTTATTAAGCCGAGGTGGTGCAATGGTTAGAGTGCAACACTTCAGGCTACTTCAGCTGACTGCAGTTCTGCAGTTCAGCTGTTCAAATCTCACCGGCTCAAGGTTGACTCAGCCTTCCATCCTTCCAAGGTGGGTAAAATGAGGACCCAGACTGTGGGGGCGATATGCTGACTCTGTAAACCGCTTAGAGAGGGCTGAAAGCCCTATGAAGCGGTATATAAGTCTACTGCTATTGCTAAACTGCTTAGAGAGGGCTGAAAGCCCTATGAAGCGGTATATAAGTCTAACTGCTATTGCTATTGCTATTGCTATTAAGCTAATTTTAAGTAAATTGTAACATTCCTTGTTCATTCATTCATAAGCTAACTGAAATTTCTTAGTCCCATATTTATTTTGAATATAATCAGTCCATCTTCTCCATTCCAACTTGTATTCTCATCTGAATGGTCCTTCAAATATGCTGAGATTTTGGCCATCTCTGCTAGGTTTACTACTTTTAACGTTCATTCTGAATAGTAGGCAATTCTTCCTTCTTCCAGTACTGCGCCACCAACAATCTTGCTACCGTTGTTAAGTTCAGAATCAAGTTAGTCTCTATAACTGTACAGTCTGTAATTATACCTAACAAGAATAACTGAGGAGTGAACTTTATCCTCTTTTAAGAATATTTTGAATAGAAACTTGGTGATTTTGTTAATTGAATCCCGCCCCACAAAGCATTGCTGAACAAATCACAAAGCAAGAAGAGAACTAGTTAAGAAGACAAGTTCTACGTCTATCTTCAGGTATATTATGTTCCAGTGACGTACGGTGAGTTTTATGGCTGGTGAGGCAGCAATTTTTTTAGACTTGTGGACTTCAACTCCCAGAATTCCACAGTTCTGATTTAAAGCGACAGCATTGTTTTTCTCCCTTGCTAAATAAGTTTCTTTCTTTCTTTTTCTTTTTCTTCTCTCTTCCCCTCCTTCCTCCCTCTCTCCCTCCCTCCCCCTCTCTCAACACACACACACACACACACACACACACACACACACAACGTTTGCACCAGTAGGTGAGGCACGTCATTCTCCTGCCTTCTCCTGTAGAGGGCGCTTTTTAGAGGCTTTTTTAAACAGTTAAGCACTAAGCAGAGTCATCCACGGTGACTCTGGCAGCAACTAGCTCAGCCTGACCTCAGCTCTTGCCTTTTTCCTTTACATTTTATTTTTATTTTTATGATGACAGTGGTGAGGCTCTGCCTCCTCTGACTGCACATCCCTGTTATGTACCTAAAAAGGGAAGTCTTCTCTTGAAATTTCTAGAAAGAAGCAGGTCAGAGCCACATTTCTTGGCAAGGTTTTTTTTTTAGAAGTGATTCTTGTTGTTTTTTTCCTAGGCCTTAGAGAGAGGGATTGGCCGAAGGTTGCCCCACCTGCTTTGTGTCTAAGGTGGGACCAAAACTCTTGGGTTCCCGGTTTTGTAACTTGATGCGTAACTACTACGCCAAACTGGCTTTCTGTAAAAAATATATTTAGCTAAATGTAACTTAAAACAAGTTGACTAAACCTAAAAGATGTGTGCAACTTGAAAACCAGATTGGAGTCAATTTGTTGTAGAGAAAAAATCGATCTGTGAGGCTGCTAAGAGTTGGCAACAACTTGATGGCACATCATCAAAAATTAACCACAAGATACATAAGGAACGGTGATATTTACTGTCTTTACATTCCCTCCTTTCAATACACGCACATTATAATTTTGAAACTTCCTCCAATGTTTTCTGCTTCTTCTTTTTTTTAATAATATTTGTTTAAATCAAGTGGTAATTCTGCTTTAAGTCAGAGTGGCTTTGGACATGTATGCTCTTTGGCTGCGGACATGTTCCATTGTTATTTTTGTCTGGAGTCGTGCTTCTCTGTACAAATCTTGGCTCAGATTCTGTGGGATTCACAGTTTCTCCTTGAAGCAGTTAGTCGAAGAAACCGGGGCTGTGACAACTGCCAACTTGACGTAGTCAACTTGCTGTATCCAACTCACCACAGGCAACCCGCCACAGCCAACTCAACCGTGGCCAACACATCATGGAAGAGTTCACTAATATTGAAGAAATAGTGGGGTAGAATCATTAAAGAAAGGATGCCGAAGGAGGGATCAAGTGAAATGTAAATGACCAAAATTAAAATATTTTTCAAAACTTATTTAAATAATTAAGGTTACAAAGTATTTCTAGCAGGATTAGCAGGTACTGTAACTGCTTTGTTCCCTGTCCATCTGGTAAACTCTCACGATTTGTTTTTCTCTTGATGTCCATGTCCATGACGAAAGACAATCTATCAAGCTAACAAGTGACAGATTTCCCCACAAGATTTGCAAGTAGGATAGTGACATCACACTGCATTCAACATCTGCCTTGGATTCCTTCAGGAACTTAATCACTCCCTTATATTTTTCTTACCCATAAAAAATATATCTTTTTGCAAAACTGCAGGTTGCCATCTCTAGTTGTGGGGAGGAGGGGGCAGTCCATTTTAATTCCCAGCGGTTGTACCTAAAGCCTGAGCCCTGAGAATAGAAGAAGTGAAAAGAAATAAAAGGTTTTAAAACATCCCGGAAGGGCCAATCTACAAACCTCCATTATGTCTCAACAATCCAAAGTAGACTGTGTTGTTTCCCTGTGTCACATAATATATGTGGGTATATGCATAGTTTTGTATTTATTCATTCATTCATTCTGTCATGGTTATGTAGTGTATATTGAAGATGGTGAGCCTTTGAGAGCTTATGCAATGAAATTTCATTTCAATGTATGCCAATTAGTGTGCATTCAAAGTGACAATGAAGTTCTTCTAAGTCTACATTGATTTGTCAAATTGTCCCATAGCAAGCTGTCCTGTGTGGCAAGTTGACCATGGTGAATGTCCCACAGCAAGTTGGCCACACTCAGGGGTGGGTTCCTGCCAGTTCTAACCTCTTCTATAGAGGTGGTTTCCAACAAATCTACGTGCCGTTTAGACCGGTTCCAGCTCCCCCCCCCCCGCCCATCTGCACATCATCAAGATGAAGAGCGAGAGGAGGAATTCTGGGAGTTGAAGTCCACAAGTCTTAAAGCTGTCAAGTTTGAACACCCCTGGATTTTTTTCCTAAAGGGTTAGGGGTGCAACCCTTTAGGAAAAAAAAAACCCTGGGGTGTTCAAACTTGACAGCTTTAAGACTTGCACACTTCAATGCCAGAGTTCCTGAGCCAACATGACTGGAGGAGGAATTCTGGGAATTGAAGTCCACAAGTCTTAAAGCTGTCAAGTTTGAACACCCCTGGGGTTTTTTCCTAAAGGGTTAGGGGTGCAAGGGTCTGGAACTTGACAGCTTTAAGACTGCGTGCTTCAAATGCCAGAGTTTCTGAGCCAATATTTTGGTTGCTAAGCAAGAGGGTTGTTAAGTGAGTTTCCACCACGTTTTACAAGTTGTACCATGCGACCTGGTAACATGGCCAGCAAGCCACTCCCACCTGGTCACATGGCCAGCAAGCCACTCCCACAAAGCAGGCCACACCTACAGAAGAGGTTCTAAAAAGTTTTGAAACCCACCACTGGCCACACTGAATTGTGGCAAGTTGGCCGCAGCAAGTTGGCTGTGGAAAGTTCTCCCATTCTGCTCTTACATTGCCCTTATGCTCTGAAACTGTTTCTCAGCCTTAGCTAACCAGTTACGTTGACACAAAGTTCTTGTTGTTGTTAAGAAACACTGGTGTGCTACGGTCCATCTTTCAAAGCTCTTGGACGAAAGACAATCTATCAAGCTAACAAGTGACAGATTTTCCCACAAGATTTGCAAGTAGGATAGTGACATCACACTGCATTGAACATCTGCCTTGGATTCCTTCAGGAACTTAATCTCTCCCTTATATTTTTCTGACCCATAAAAGATATATCTTTTGCAAAACTGCAGGTTGCCATCTCTAGTTGGGGGGGGAGGAGGGGGCAGTCCATTTTAATTCCCAGCGGTTTGTACCTAAAGCCTGAGCCCTGAGAATAGAAGAAGTGAAAAGAAATAAAAGGTTTAAAACATCCCGGAAGGGCCAATCTACAAAACCTCCATTATGTCTCAACAATACAAAGGCTGCTTACTTTAGAATGGATGGAACAATAAACATAACACCCAGGTGTGCAAATTGGCTTGCAGGTGGAGTCTGCTTTGGATGACGAAGAAAGTCAATAATACAAAAAAAAAAAAAAAGATTATTCCCAATAAAGAGCTAAAAGAAAGAGAGAGTGAAACCTAAAGATTCTTCAATTCTTAGTGACTCCCTGGACACGTTGATGTATCTGTTATAGAAATGGAACTGAATACTTTTAACCAAGAAGTACTTTCACTTGATTATCTCCAGGGGTTTCTGGTGATATGTTATCCGGTGTGGTTTGTTAGCTTTTTGAGATCACGTGATGGGGTGTGGGTGTTTCACATGTACATATTTACTCCTGGCAACATGTGAATGGGTTGGGAGCTGTTCCAAAATGGGTTGGGAGCCATTTCAAAAGTTATGCAAACAAACATGATTAGCCGATTGAACTTGCTAAAAGCTGCCACCATAAAACAGGGATGCAACTAAATTCTCATGTAGCCTTGTGTGCTTGCAAAAGACTACAATCAAGGCAAAATATATAGTAATTTCTGAAAGTAGATGACCAGGTCTCACTTACCCACCAAGCCCTGAGAAGCAAATCCTTCTTATCTTGGCGTCACGATTTTACCAATATGTCAGATTTGGTTATTCAATTTGAAGACTTTCTCTTTTGTTGCTGGTGCCACTCTTTAAAATGAGCTTTAGGCCATACAAACCTGTTCTTCATTTCTTCATTTATTTCTTCATTTATTTCTTCATTTATTTATTTATTTATTTATTTATTTATTTATTTATTTTATTTATTTATTTATTTCTACCTACCTACCTACCTACCTACCTACCTACCTACCACCTACCTACCTACCTATATTTGAGTTTTGTTAGATAAGACTGAGAGGATTAGGTAAAGGTAAAGGTTCCATGTGTAAACTAAGTTTACTTGTCCCAGAGGTGGATTTTCTTAGGTTTAGATTTAGGTTTATTCAGTTTATATGTCGCCCTTCTCCCAAGGACTCAGGGCGGCGTACAATATTAAAAGAAACACATAATACAAAAGTTAAAAAGAAATTAAATAGGATAACCCAAACCCAATTAAAATTGACAATGACATTTTTTTTTAAAAAAGAATTCAAATTAAATTAACAGTAATCAATAATTTGTTTTGTTTTGTTCAGGCCAGGCTGGCTTGCTGGAAAAGCCAACTTTTAGGGCGCGTCGGAAGGACCGGAGGTCGGGGATTATAGGAAGCTCGGGGGCAGCTCATTCCAGAGGGAAGGGGCTCCCACAGAGAAGGCTCTCCCCATGGGGGTCGCTAGCGACACTGTCTGGCCGACGGCACCCGAGGAGGCCAACTCTGTGGGATCACACTGGACGGTGGGAGGCTACCGGTGGCAGTAGGTGGTCTCGCAGGTACCCTGGGCCTAAGCCATGGAGTGCTTTAAAGGTCATAATTAGTACCTTGAATCGCACCCGGAAGACAACTGGCAAACCAGTGCAGGCTGCCTAAAAGGGGTGTAACATGGGAGTACCTGTGTGCCCAGGTACTTAGATTTTCTTTGAAGACATTTTCGCTTTTCATCCAAGAAGCTTCTTCAGTTTTGACTGAATGGTGGATGAAGGAAGGATTTCATCCTCCTTCCATCCCATCCTTCGATCCCAAAGCACCCTTTGGGGCAACCATGACCTGGGTGATTGAGAATCCCCATAGACAATAAGTAGTGCTTTTCCCACATTGAGAAATGCTGAAGTCAAAGGCAAAAGAAGTACTGACCGTTTACTTTTCTAATCATGCGCTGATCAAAGAAAATACGATGTGACAGATTCTCCTCACAGATGGCCAGAGGCCAAGTAAGAGTTCTCGGGAGGATTGCTAATCCTCGTGTGCGCCCAAACTCGCTCAGAAGTGGTGTGGGTTGTTGATGTCATTTCAGTGGCTGTGTTACCACACATACAGAACCAAAATATTGCAGCCCAGAATGTCAGCTAGTTCTCAGCTCACTGAGACGGAATGTAATTTATTGCAACTTTAGCGTTGCAATAATTAAACATACTGGTAGATTCTGGTTAGGGTTTCTGGCTACACCCATAACCTTACTTCACCAGAAGTATCATCCTCTCATATAATATCTACAGACCCGTCACATCTGGACCTAATTGTTTCAACTTCTATCCTCAAAATGACGCTATAGGGTCCTGCACACCAGAACAACTAGACACTAAAAACTAGGACAGTTTTTTCCCCCTGAATGCCATCACTCTGTTAAACAACTAATTCCACAATACTGTCAAATTATCTACTAAGACTGTATACTATTCTTCTTCTCATCCTTCCTAGTACCCATCTCTTCCTGCTTATGACTATAACCATGTTGTTTGTACCTTTCAAATTTATATTGTTTTGGTTGTTTCCTAGTATAATTTGATTGTTTATTAGTAACCCATGACTATCACTAAGTGTTGTATCTTACGATTCTTGATGAATGGATTCTATTTGATTTTCATTACGTACACTGAGAGCATCTGCACCCAAAGACAACTGTGTGTCCAATCACACTTGTCCAATAAAAATTCTATTCTATTCTATTCTATTCCATTCCATTCCATTCCCACTCCACTCACTCCATTCTTATTCTATTCTATTCTATTCTATTCTTTTTTCTATTCCCTATTTTATTCTATTCTATTCCATTCCATTCTATCTATCACAGGTCAATATCCATGGTCAATGGGGGTTCACAATCTTAAGAGAGAGGATGCAAATACAAGGAAGAAAAAATAATCAAGACAAAACATGGTCTTTCCCGGGACCACCCTAAACTGACTCTTTGGAAGGCTTAAGTTTCATCTTGATCTAGTGTCATCCTGGCAGTTAGAAGCTATCAGTAAAACCTGAGTTTTCTTAAGCAAAACATGACCAGGAACAGAAGGAAACAATGGATAACTTGCAATTGATTCACTGAGGGTGGGACAAGAAACAATGGGTCGAAACCATCAAGGAGAGAACCAACCTAAAAGAAAGAAGAAATTTCTTGGCAAGGAGACCAATTAGTCAATGAAACAGTTTGCCTTCCAGGGTCATGGGTTTTCAAGATTGGATATCCATTTGTCAGGGATGGAATAAGAACTCCTGCCTTTCAAGACCAGAAGACCTCCAAAGTCCCTTCCAGTCCTAAAATTCTATGAACATGTTCCAATCTTGTCTCCCATCAATGACCTTACACCATTTATACAGATGTGGGCTTCACATAAGTTAACAACCCGTTAGCCCAGAATAAAAATGTGAGCATGGGCCTTGCGCACATGTGCACTGTGTCAAAACCACGCCAATTGTATAAGATGGGATAACTTTGCTTGCATGTGTGCCTTGCGCGCATGTGCTCTGTATCAAAACCACGGTGATTATATAGACGAGGATAGCGCCAAGGTGGGTGGGTGGGCGGCCCCAGCTGCTGGATATAAGTACCGATTTGTCCAAGCTGGTCCGAACCGGCTGAATCCCACCACTGCATTTATATGAAAATAGATGCCATTGATTTGCTTCTGAACACAGTTTGCTAATTTGTTTTTTATTTAAATAATAATTGCCAGGCACATTATTCTGAGTTGATTTTTTTTAAAATATAAGAAAAAATGAAAGATGGCATTGTCTTATAAGAGACATTCCATTACAATGTCACACACACACATACACAAGGGTGCCCTTAGATGGGAATCATACATCATCAGAAAAAAAATGACACAGCAATATATATTTTTGTTCTTCAGTATGATGATTGTAGCCTTAACTCAATCGTTGGAAGCTTAATTATTTAAATCAATTAATCTATTCCAATCTTAACCAAGCCTTTTCAAACCACTATGTAAAATCTCATTAAATAAACAACATCTGTATCGTTGGGATTCCTGTACTTGCGTGGCATCCTTAACACCAACGTTCATTTCTATTCTTATTTAAGATATGCATAATTGGATACATTAAATCCCTTTTTACTGAACAAAGAGAAAAGAGAGAGAGACACACACACAGAGAGACTCAAAAACCAGCAATTGAGACACACTGGGCACCAACAATTGCTGAAGCCAAAACCTCTCGGATTCCTTGGTACAATTCAATGGGAGATTCCCCACACACACACATTTGAAGTCGAGAGGTCATTGGCAGGTTGGGGTTAATACAGGGATCTGTCCAGTAGCAACCCAAAGGACACTGGGCAGAAGGATAGCAAAAGATAGGCAACTGGAAATCTGGCTGGCACCACTTTTGGCATCCTGAAAACTGACAGCTTCAAGTGTATAAGTTGTGTCTCCAAAGACCAGCTTCTCATCTTTTTTGAAGATTTGGTTTCAACAGCACATCCCTTGGCAGTGAAATCTTGAGCTGCAGCTCCTGCTGTGAAATCAAAGGATAGGGGAGGGACTAGAATTAGCATGTTTTTCTCCCCAGGAGCAATGCTGAATTTGTCCCCCCACCCTTCCATCCGCCGCCATTTTCACTAAAAATGAGTGAATTGCTTTTTTTATTTATTTTTATTCTTGGCAAGCAATTCCTCAGATCCTGACTTGTTTGCAATAGAAATGCCACAGCTCAACTGTGGTTAAGTCGAGTCTGTTAGAAGCGGATACAGCTTTTGGGATGAGGGTCTGGATTAAAATGTAATGAATCTATGCCGTGTCTCTGATTGTTCTGATTGAGGCTTCCCAAGAGCATGAAACAAACTCCTTGTCCTGGCAAAATCCCCTTTTCTTAATTTACAGTGAATTCTGTGCCCATTCACTTCCCTAAAGAGGATTTATAGTCACAGACTGTATCTGGCTTGGAGAGCTGACAGGCCGATATCTGCAAAACTTGGCAAGGAGTCTTGGAGAGTTACAAACCAATTAAGCAAACTAATTGTCTCCTGCAAACTCCACTCCCCTTTCGCTCCTCTTTTATTTCCTCTGGGAGGGGCCATTCCTCATCTGGACTTACTCCCAAATCGACCCCTGCTCTTTAGTTGTTCCCTTCGTCTGGCCACTCTGCGCATGCACACACTGGGAACAGGCTCCAGCTGTTCGTCTGCCTCACTTATGTCTGACTCCAAAGGCAGCTGATAAATGGCATATGGTTCTGTCCCCTCTCTGCCTCCAACCCAGAGCCCTCATCAGAGCCTTCCCCAGACTCCAGGACTGGCCCATGTTCCTCCCCAACCTCCTCACTGTCCGAATCTTCTGCCAGCTCCACTGGTGGGCCACAACACTGATTTACCTTTTGTGATTTTCCCGGTGATATTGAAGCATTTCTTCTGGAGATCGTTGCATTTCATTAATTTAGCTTCACATGTTTTAGCGAAAGCAAAGCATGATGGGCAAACCAGTTTACTGTTGGGACTATTCTTGTTAAGTGCTGGAAGAATTAAGACATCAATGAGTTAGGGCTGAGCCGAACCTTCTGCGCTACTTCCATGAGCAAAATTATCCCAGGGTTATTTGGGAGGGGAAATCTAATCCAGTTCTGTTTTGGGGGATACCACTCCCCAAAATTTGTAGAAAGACAGATATTCATTCCCCGCACAATGAACGGTGCTGTTGTGAATCAACAGCTGGAGGTGTGACCTCTGCTTTGGATTGAAGGGACGTTTAGGTCTAATTTCCTGAGGTCCAGACATTTTAATGGACGATTTAGACATTTAAGCCTAATGTTCCTTCATTACCTTGCGGGTTTACCTGGTGCATTATAAATACAGTCACCTAACTACACAGTTTAATAAGTTTAGTTTAGTTTAGTTTAATAAGATTTGTATGCCGCCCACTCCCTTGGGACTCTGGGCGGCTTACAGGCAAGGTAAAAAAACATATTAAAAATTAAGACTAAAAAGATACAATTATTAAAATTCCACATCATGCATTCCGTCTAAGTGGGGCTGGATATTAATCAACAGCCCCAGGCCTGCTGGAACAGCCAGGTCTTGGTGACTTTACAGAAAGCCGGGAGAGTGGTAAGGGTCCGGATCTCAACGGGTAGATCGTTCCACAGGGCCAGCACAGCTACTGAGAAGGCCCTCCCCCGGGGGGGTCGCCAGGCGGCATTGTCCGGTCGACGGCACCCGGAGGAGGCCCAACCTGTGCGATCTTGTTGGCCGTTGGGAGGTAAGTGGCAGGAGGCGGTCTCTCAGGTAGCCAGGTCCTAAACCATGTAGGGCTAAGTAAGAATACAGTAAGAATTCCATCCAGAGAGATTGCTATTAAAATGGGGGCAGGATGAAATGGCAATCAGGGGGGGAGAGAAATGCAAATAAAAGCAGATTTAAAAATCAAACAGTGATTCCACCTACGTGCAGTGATATCCTTATTGCATGAATCTGCGCTTTTACAGCATGTAACATTGTTCATCAGATAAAAATCACTTTCAGAGGACATGATGACAAAGCTTCGTTTGCAGATATTTGGCTCCGATGTGTTGGACTGGCATCCTTTAATTGTTGGCTTTAAGTGTTGTGTTTTCTCTGTAGGCGGGAGGAAAACTGTGTTACAAAGGAGCTGAAAAGACAACTGTTGCCATTTGTTAAAAGCACTGCTCAGTAATCCCCAAGGCTGCTTTACAAATGGCAGCGGGACCTTCTTGATGTCTTCCCCTTGAAAACGTTTCTCGAAAAAGCTTCCTGCATGAGACGAAAAACATTTTCAGGGAGAAAAGCCAAGAAACTCCCATTCCCTTTTGGAAAAGCACTTTTGGGACAACCATGACCTGGATGATTGAGAACCCTATAACCATGATGGGGAACCCTGTGCCCAAATCGGAACAAAGCACGCATGGGCAAGTGCATATGCACATGCTGGAGAACTGGAAACCCGAAGACCAGCTGGCTGGCACGCATGCGCATAACCGGAATCCAGAGGAGCAGCTGGTGACGCCGCACAGGCCCAGAGAGAGGCCTCTTCATGTCACCTCTGGCACGCATGCCATAGGTTCACTATCACGGCTCTGTAATGTTGTATGCTGTACTGCAGCCACTTCAGCTGGCTGTATCTGCAGTTCGGCGGTTCAAATCTCACCGTCTCAAGGTTGACTCAGCCTTCTATCCTTCCGAGGTGGGTGAAATGAGGACCCGGATTGTTGGGGGCGATATGCTGACTCTGTAAACCGCTTAGAGCGGGCTGAAAGCCCTACGAAGTGGTATATAAGTCTAACTGCTATTGCTATTGCTATGTTGGAAAGAAATCCAGGTCCAAGCCAAGAAAAAATGGAGGCTGCTGAAGAAAGAAAGGTCCGTTTATTTCTTGAGCAGAACCTCTACACACACACACACACACACACACACACACACACACACACACAGCGTGAAGTTCTGGGACAGCTGACCAATTGGTTTGCTTTGTACTTTTATATAGGTTTCTTTCTTTTCTTTTTTTACAGCACTTTTTAAGGTTTGCTTGTGAGGTTTGTTATTTGATTTTGGCTGGCTTGTTTCCATAAAAGCTAGTAATGGGTCTACAGCCGGGATGGCAAACAGGTGGCACGCAAAGCCCTATCTGCTGGCGCGCAAGCCGTCGCCCCAGCTTAGCTCCACTGTGTATGTGTGTGTGCTTCGCGCAAGCCAGATGGTTTTTGGGTCTCTGCCATGTATGTGCACGTGGTGGTGGTGGTGGTATTGCGTTAATAACGTGTTAACAACGTGTGAATAACGCGATTGCATTATGGGTGAACTCATGGGCTTTCAGCATACAACATCAAAAAGGTTAGACCAGTGTTTCTCAACCTTGGCAACTTGAAGATGTCCGGACCTCAACTCCCAGAATTCCCCAGCCAGCGAATGCTGGCTGGGGAATTCTGGGAGTTGAAGTCGGACATCTTCAAGTTGCCAAGGTTGAGAAACACTGGGTTAGACATTACTGGTCTAAAGCTTCCTTTGGCTTAATCCTGCCAAAGAGATGTAATTAATTTATGCTGTTACCTATTTCCTCCAGCTGCCTTTCTTAATGGGGCCCTTTTGTTTCCACTTTCTCAATGAATGTGGTTAAGACCATCTGCTGTCCTTCTTTAATTCCTTCATTTGAGCTAAAGCTATTTTGTTTATGAAGGATTGGTGTGGATTCTTAATGGGGCACAAATATTCATTTCTAAAGATTTCTCCATCTGCTGGAGGCTGTTTTGCAATGCAGGAAGCTCCATTTCTCCTTTGGGGAAATATAGTGTTCTGCCACTTTTAATATCCCCCAAATATTTCATACTTCTAGGGGGAGGTCCCCCCCCCCACAATTGACATTTCTCAGTGGAGTCCAGGTGTGGAGTTAGGATCCTGTGCCTTCACCTTTTAGGTCTACTCTACAGAGACTCGGCTGAGTTTCCCAACAATTAAATGTGGTATAAATTTTCACAATTTCTGGCATTATGGAAAGGTAACTTCAAGGACTTTTTCAGCCATGATGCTTAAACACCATCTCTACCACCCACCCACTCCACACTCCAGTTTTAAATGAACAGAGACTGCAACAGGGATCATTGGAGGTTTGGTGGTGTGTGTGTCCCCAAAATATTAATAAAATTGTGACTTTTAAAGGAGATTCTCAAATACAGGCGTTTTAGGTAAATGTAAAGGTTCCCCTCGCACATATGTGCTAGCCATTCTCAACTCTGGGGGGGGTGCTCATCTCTGTTTCAAAGCTGAAGAGCCAGTGCTGTTCAAAGACATCTCCATGGTAATGTGGCCAGCATTACTAACCAACAAAGGCGCATGGACGCTGTTACCTTCCCACCAAGTGGGTTCCTATTTTTCTACTTGCATTTTACATGCTTTCGAACTGCTAGGATGGCAGAAGCTGGGACAAGTAACGGGAGCTCACTCCGTTACGCAGCGGTAGGGATTTGAACCGCCGAACTGCCAACATTTCTGATCGACGAGCTCAGCGTCTTAGCCACTGAGCCACTGAGTGTGGCAGAATTTTTACTGCTTCTTTGAGTTTTCGATTGTACGAGAATGGAAGCTTGGCTTTTCTGTGGAGGCAATCAGGGTAGCCTTCCTGTTTCCTTGTTTCTCCTCTCTTCCTTCTCTCTTCTTTCTTTCTCTCTTTCGCTTCCCATCTTTCTTTCTCTCTTTGCTTCCTTCCTTCCTTTTCTTTCTTTCTTTTCTCTTTCGCTCCCATCTTTCTCTCTCTCTTTTGCTTCCTTCTTCTTTCTTTCTTTCTCTCTTTCGCTTCCCATCTTCTTTTTTTTTTCTTTCTTTCTCTTTCGCTTCCCATCTTTCTCTCTTTTTTGCTTCCTTCCTTTCTTTCTTTTCTTTTTCTTTCTTTTCTCTTCGCTTTTTCTTTCTTCTTTCTTTCTTTCTTTCTTTCTTTCTTTCGCTTCCATCTTTCTCTCTCTCTTTTGCTTCCTTTCTTTTCTTTTTCTTTCTTTCTTCTTTTCTTCTCTCTTTTGCTTCCCATCTTTCTCTCTCTCTTTTGCTTCCCTTCTTCTTTCTTTCTTTTCTCTCTCTCTCTTCCCATTTTTCTTCTCTCTTGCTTCCTTCCTTCTTCTTTCTTTCTCTCTCTCTCTCTTTATCCTCTACTAGCCCTGTCTTTTCCTTTTCTCTTTCTCCTCTTCTCTCATTCTTCCTCTTCCCTCCCTCCTTCCCTCTCTTTCAATTGAGAAAGTTCCTAGAAGTAGATATTCAGAAAAGCAAACAGGAAGTGTCAGCATTTACGGTAAAGATTTCGTAGTCAGATGAATAACAGTTCTCCGCATTTTGACAAGTTGCTTCTGAACACGGTTTACATTGGCAGGCCAGGGCATTTGCTGTTTGGGGTGGGGTAGAAAATAAAATAACATAATTTGGAATGGAAAAGCATCACTAATGATTTATTTATTTATGCTTTCTAATCTAATTCTTTTTCCATGAATGGTGACCAGTGCACCTTCTTGACCCTGTAAAAAGTGTCCTAATCGTGGCTTATGCATCAATACATGGTCATCATTACCAGCTAGGTAACACCATCAAGGTACTTTATCAGGGTAATGAACATCTGTAAGAAAACCATGGATGTTAATGTTAATCGATCAATAATCTCCAATTACAGTGGATAACTATTTCATCACACTTCGCCTTCCGCCCTCCCAGTCTAGAGGCTATAATCCAGTGTTTACCGGACTTACCTGTAGTGATCAAAGCAGTGAAAAAATAAGGTACTTCATTGTTTTCTGGGAATGGAGAACTTTCCGTTTGCAGAGATAAATGTTCCAACAACGAATTTCTTCAGGTTAGAAATTTGTAGGGAGAAAGAGCAGAGAGAATTAATATAGCAAACGAACAACGGAGAACTTGGAGGGAAGCTAATGAAACTGGTGAATCATGGGTTGGATAGGGTTTTTTATATATATATAAATTTTTTATCTCTAAAATTCTCTGACTGGAAAATAATGAGCATATTTGGGAGAAACGTTGCTTCAAAGGTGTACATTTACAGTGGAGGAAATAGAAATTACCTTCTATTCATGATGGCTTAGAAATAACTAAGATTTCCAATTCTTCATAACCAAGCCTTCCCCACCCTAAATGACAAATTCTATCTTTTGTTGGGCACTTAGTTTTGGCTGAGAGCCACAGGGAAAAAGAAATGTGCTTGCATTTAAATAAATACTGTACAAACCTAAATAAAATAATATAAATATGCTTGCCCTGGCTGACCCTGGCTGATTTCTGAAAAGGGGAAAGGATCAGAATAGGTAATTAAGTGAATGGGAGGACCGCACAAAAAAAACTTCTTAATTTGTAGACCTGATTGGAAAGGGGGAATCCTGGAACTTCCTTCAGGAAGCCAGCTTGATTGTATCTGGGGTTGACGCCTTGGCAGAGTAACTAAGCAAGAGTTGAAGAATTATGAGGCTGTTGACAAAAACTGAATTTCAAACCTATAGAGTCCCTTTGCTGACTGCGGAATTCTGGGAGTTGAAGTCCACACTTCTTAAAATTGCTGAGAAGCAAGGCTGGCTGGGGAATTCTAGGAGTTGAAGTCCACGCTTCTTGAAGTTGCCAAGGTTGAGACGCATGATTTAGACCATTGGCTATCCAACCTTTGCTTCAACACTCCCAATGGTGAAGCCACCACAACTCCAGGAGGTAGGTTGTCCAACTGCTTCATAACAGTCATAATCAGGAGATGCCATCTTACCAAGTTCGAATCTTTCTCTAGGTAGCTTCAGTTTGTAACTTCTTGTAGGATTCTCGAGTGCTAGGGAGAAAAAAAATCTATACCCTCTTCCCTGCGTGGCAGTACTTCAAGAATTGCAGACTGCTGTATTTTATGATGAACCTCAATAAATGTTATAATCCCATCAGTACCATTTCCCCCCCCCCCCCAAAAAAAAATAAGACGTGGTCTTATTTTATTTTATTTTTGGCCTTCAAAAGCAGCATTAGGTCTTATTTTCAGGGGATATCTTGTGGCCACTGCTGGCCCACTGCGGCTGCGGCTGTTTGCCGATGCTCACACGCAGGGCCCCCAGCCTCCATTTTGTCATCAGAGGCCTTCAGGAAAGGCCTCCACACCCGAGAAATGAGCTTTGATGGCACCTCTGATGGTGAAAAGGAGGTTAGAGGGCCACAAGCGTAAGCAGCAACAAGTGACCGCAGAGTCCCACCTCGGAAGGATGGAAGGCTGAGTCAACCTTGAGCCGGTGAGATTAGAACCGCTGAACTGCAGATAACAGTCAGCTGAAGTGGCCTGCAGTACTGCACCCTAACCACTGCGCCACCTCGGCTAGTGAGCAGCTCCACTCCCCATCCCCACCCTAGCTTGATTTGTACCTGTGTGTCTCGCCCCACCCCATGTAGCCAGGTGCAACGGAGTGGGTGGGGTCTTAACTAGGGATTCTTTTGGGAGTAGGGCTTATTTTCAGGATAGGTCTTATTTTGAGGAAAACAGAGTAGTATTGTATAATCTTTTTTTGTTGGTTAGCTTTCTTTGAATCACCATAATGTATCTAGAAGATCTGAGGTTTTTTTTTTACCCACCCACCCACTTCATCATATAAATGCCATTTATCTATATATATTTTTCTATCGGTGCTCCAGTTTTTAATACCTTGCTTTTCATATTTTCAAATGAATTTTTAAAGACCCCTAACAAGGGACAAAGAAAGTTTTTTTTTTAAAAAAAACTTCTTGCACCTTTTTTTAATTCTAATCTAGAGTAGAGATAGAGTTAAACATCTTGCGGTTTGCTATAAAAAGCCATTTTGTGCCATTATTGTGCTTCGTTTTAATTCTTCTGGACTATTTTGCACAAATGAGCATATGGGTGGTATTAAGCCCAGTGCTATTCCCCCCCACACACACACACACATAAAACAGCAGCTGATGGATCTTTTAAATAATTAACAGGCTGAGTGACTATATCTTTAACTAGAACAAACACTCTGTGCTTTAAAGGCCCACAACATGCCAATGGAAAACAATAGATCATAGCTAGCAGGAAGCAAT
Source organism: Thamnophis elegans (assembly GCF_009769535.1). Classification (NCBI taxonomy): domain Eukaryota; kingdom Metazoa; phylum Chordata; class Lepidosauria; order Squamata; family Natricidae; genus Thamnophis; species Thamnophis elegans. Next base: position 6,662,270 of record NC_045552.1, read on the forward strand.
TAGAATGAGCACAAAAGTAGTAGCCATGCCTACAGGTCGAAAAAGAGGGATATATTTGAGGATATCAGAGGTGACTCTGGTTCCTGGGCAGGTGCGCCTTTTTTCCCCTATGCAAATTAGTGAAAAAGATGAAAGCAACAGCTGCAAATTTATGAATTGAGCCAGTCCTAGTATTATATAACTTCATGTAAACCATCCCAGTTGCCTCCGGCCTCAAAATGCAGACATCTCAAGAGATGGAGAAACCTTGTCAGATGTGGCACAAAAATCGAAATAAATCGACGAAAGAGTAAATAAACCTGCAAATGCTTAAAACGTATTTCACTGCAGGGGGAAGTAAAACGTGGCACTTTTTGCAGTCCTTCCTCAAAGAGGTCCATGAGGAATGATGGATGGAAATGAAGCTCTCTAGATACCTAAGGTAAAGATTCCCCTCGCACATATGCGCTAGTTGTTCCCGACTCTAGGGGGCAGTGCTCATCTCCGTTTCAAAGCTGAAGAGCCAGTGCTTTCCGAAAATGTCTCCGTGGCCAGCATGACTAAACACTGAAGGCGGTGGTGGGATTCAGCCAGTTTGCATCATTTCGGGAGAACCGGTTGTTAAGTTTCCGAGCAGTTTGGTGAACTGGTTGTTGGAAGGAATCATTGGGGCAGAGAACCGGTTGTTAAATTATTTGAATCCCACCACTGCGGTTCCTATTTTTGCTACTTGCCTTTTTTACATGCTTTCGAACTGCTAGGTTAGCAGAAGCTGGGACAAGTAATGTGAGCTCACTCCGTTATGTGGTGCTAGGGATTCAAACCACTAAGCTGTCGATCTTTCTGATCAAAAAGCTCAGTGTCTTAGCCACTAAGCCAGGACTTCAAAATTTCTATCGGTCACTACCAGGGCACTATTGGGTTACCTAACCTTTCCCATTTCCTGGCCTTCTCCATAGTGATTCCAAGAGCCAAGAATATCTGGCCCGGTAGCAAAAAATAAAAAATAAAAACCTCACACAAACAGTGTTCTCTCCCCTCCCAAGAAAATCCCCAAATGTCTACGCAACAGAGAAGAGACAGGGTAGGAGAAAGGGAAGGGAAGGAAGAAAGGAGAAGGAGAGGAGGAAGGAAGAAAGTAGAGAAGGGAAAGAGGGAAAAAAAGAAAGGGGAAACAAGGGGTATTACAACAGGAGGAAGCGAAGGTGATAAAGCAACCCAAACTGTATATCATGACCTATTAAATGAAATAATAAATGTGTAAGAATGATAAATGTAAAAAATAATAACAATTATTTGAATGTATACTTAAAATGGTATGTAAGAGAATAAAAAAAATAAAAAAATTCTTTGGAAAAAAACAACAACAGAGTAAAGCCGGAACAAATCATTTTCCTTCGTAGCTCCATTCAAGCAATTCCCAGGCGCAAATTGAAAAGATTTAACACCATGAATATCTAAGTTCCTCTCTTACCTGTTTACTTTTCTCTTTGGCTCCTTGATAACTTTTGTGGTACGATGCTTATAGGCAAAACAAGAGCGCAGCGTCGTTCTGGTGCCTCTTTATATTTGGATGGGCGGAGCGGATATGAGATTAAAACAAACATGGTAACATAATGGGGCAAACAGATGATTCATTTGGAGGTGTATTTCTGTTTAGCGTGCTGGACTGAGAGATGTGCATCTTTAAAATGTCTTAGAAGACGAGAAAGGCACAGGCATTGGTAAACGCAGTGGCTTTCTAAGTATTGATCGGCAATACTCTCTGGTTCACTAGTACTCCTGCCATTGCAAAAAAATATGGAGATTTTGGTCTTCTAATAATGAAAAGAATGGAATCACAGGCCAAGCCTCTGCAGGAAATATCAGGTCATCTCAAACCCATGTTTCTTAACCTTAGCATCTGAAAAAAAGGTGTGGACTTCAAGTCCCAGAATTCCCTGGCTAGCATGTGGCCGTCTCCCCTTCGTCCCGAAGCTTCTCTTTGTGCAGACTATTAAAAGGACCAGAAGAAGATTCAGAAGAGATGCAGCAAGTTCTTCTGCCTATCTCATACACGGGGTTATTGTAGGGGAAAACATCGGAAGATGCCCCTTGCGCTGAACGTAAGGCAGGATAGGAATCAAAATAAATAGATATAAATATATCAGGCCCTGCCCGTCTAAGTTTGAAAAAAGATGCCCTTGAGGTCATGTTAACATCAAGAGGATGCGGTGGCTCAATGGCCAAGAGGCTGAGCTTGTGGATCAGAAAAGTTGACCGTTTGACGGTTTGAATCCCGTTATTTGTCCCAGCTTCTGCCAACCTAGCAGTTGTAAAAAATGCAAGTAGAAAAATAGGAACCACCCTTTGGTGGGAAGGTAACAGTGTTCCGTGCGCCTTTGGCATTTAGTCATGCCGAATGACCACATGACCACGGAGATGTCTTCGACAGCACTGGCTCTTTGGAAACGGAAATGAGCGCCGCCCCTAGAGTCGGGAATGACTAGCATGTACGTAGGAGGGGAACCTTTACCTATAAGATCAAGACTCTAATCCCAGACAAGTAGATTCCAACTCCTGGAAGGTTCGGCAATGGCCTTACTTCAGTGGTGGGTTTCAAAAAATTTTGGAACCTCTTCTGTAGGTGTGGCCTGCTTTCCGGGTCCACTGGTGGAAACCTCTTCTAACCGGTTCAGTAGATTTGATGAACTGGTTCTACCGAACTGGTGCGAACCGGTAGGAACCCACCTCTGCCTTACTTGCTGGGAAATTATGGATGTTGGATCACACATCCCACCCAGATTGGGTAAGGCAATTAGACACCTACTGAGGTAGATGGATCAGGGTGCCAGTAGCCAATTCATCAGCTGCATTGGTAGACTGCTGGCTTTCCAGGAAAAATGGAATGGGTGGAGGTAAGTTTTGGCCAGGTTCCCATCTTGTGACAAATGCCCTGAAGATATTTTTTCACCTGGGAACTGAAACATATGAAGAACGGTGGCAGGAACTGGGTATGTCTAGTCTAATGAAAGAAGGACTAGTGGAGACGTGATAGCAGTCTTCCAATATTTGAGGGGCTGCCACAAAGAACCTATTCTTCAAAACACCTGAGGGCAGGACAAGAAGCCATGGGTGGAAACTAATCAAGGAGAGAAGCAACCTAGAACTAAAGAGGAATTTCCTGACAATTAGAGAAATTAGCCAGTGGAACTGTTTGTCCCCAGAGGTTGTGGGTGCTGGATGTTTTTAAGATGAGATTGGACATCCATTTGTCTGAAATGTTACAGGGCTTCCTTCTTGAGCAGGGGTTGGGCTGGAGGACAGTAGCCAATTCATCAGCCGCTTGGGTGGCATTCTGGCTTTCTAGGAAAGCTTTGGCCAGATTCCCCATCTTGGGACAAATGCCCTGAAGGTATTGTTTTTCATCTCTGTATAGCAGGAGATCCCTTACGTTAAAATCCCTTAGACACATACATGCCATGAGTTCGTGGGTAAAAAAGGCACCACCAGACAGAAAGAGAATGGAGAGAAATTGACATCTTCCTTAATTTCTCCTCCTCCAAAGCATGCTAATTATTTCCTTCTGGTATTTTCTAGAAGTAGTTAGGACTTCTTTTGTTACGCCCTCTGGCATAAGGAAGTGAAACTCCTTTTGTTCTCTAATGCCTCGTGTTTTCTTTGCCCCACATGATTAACTACTCCAGATATGGAAGAAAGTAGAAATGAAATGTCACACGAAAGCTCACAAAATCCTTCAGTAAACGTGCTGCCTGAGGAGGAATTCTAAAGTTGCTACGGCAGGTAATCCTTGGTTTAGAGAATCCAGCAACAACATAGTGAGTTGTTGTTGGTCTACCATAGGGATGGCTAACCTTTTCTGGACCGAGTGCACAAAGTGTGTGCGTGCGTGCCTGAATGCACGCATGCCGAACCCCCAGAATGCAATGCGCATGCGCCCTCCACATCAACCTGCCTCCATGCATGCGCGTGTGGCTCCCCCCCAAGACACGAAGGCTAGCTGACCAGTGGAGCTGAGCTGCGGTGATGGCTCATGTATTTTTCCCCTCCTTAAAATGCCACTTGACTTTCTCCCAATTAAATGAGGTCTCTGCTCTGAAGAGTAGTATTATGTACTGGGGGACTGATCCACAGAGAACCCTGCTCCTCCGGCATCACACCCAAGTGGGAACTCAGAAAAGACATATTGCTGGCCCCTAACCTTAATCATAGGGTGGCTCAGTGGCTAAGACACTGAGCTTGTCAATCAGAAGGTCGGCAGTTCAATGGTTCGAATCCCTAGCGCCGCGTAATGGAGTGAGCTCCCATTACTTGTCCCAGCTTCTCCCAACCTAATAGTTCAAAAGCACTTAAAAAATGCAAGTAGAAAAATAGATACCACCTTTGGTGGGAAGGTAACAGAGTTCCGTGCACCTTTGGCGGCCACATGACCACGGAGACAGCTTCAGACAGCACCGGCTCTTCAGCTTTGAAACGGAGATGAGCACCGCCCCCTAGAGCCGGGAACGACTACACATACGTGCAAGGGGAAACTTTACCTTTTTACCTAATCTTAACCATTCCTATAATTCGGAAGCCAGCCTGGCCCGCTGTTGAGAATTCTTGGGAGCTGAAGTCCATGTATCACAAGAGGCCTTAAATGAGACAAAAGTGAATCTACAGAAATGTGGAGATGTTGGATTGAATAGAAGGCAAAGATCATCAGCCATTTCTCAGTCCAAGGATGCAAATCCAGGAAGCCGCATGCCAGGGCATGATGGTGGTCTTGTGGCAAAAGTGAAAATTGTGTTTTTAGTGGATAATGCCACTTGTGAGATGATAGTTACAAGGAAAAGTTGAAAGTTGTTTCTCAGATGGCTTATTTCAGCATTAGATAGCAATAGCAGTAGACTTATATACCGCTTCATAGGGCTTTCAGCCCTCTCTCTAGATCCATGCTCTCTCTCTCTCTCTCTCTCTCTCTCTCTCTCTCTCTCTCTCCCCATCCATCCATCCATCCATCCATCCATCCATCCATCCATCTATCTATCTATCTATCTATCTATCTATCTATCTATCTATCTGTGAAATACCACTCAGGTGACATCAAGAAATCTCCAGAGCTGTAAAGCCTCATATGTTCCTCTTGGCTTCTAGGCGCTCGCTAAGAAAGAATTTTTCGAAGCAACTACCAGAGCATTAGTATTTCTTATATTATTATTAACACGCTCTGATACTAAGGAGTTATATGTTCTACTCCCCCTCCCCACCTGAAAATAACTCTGTTCCAACAGCTTCGGTGGGGCCAGCCTGAGGGAGAGAAGGGGAGAGAAGAGTCCAATCGTAACTACTCATTAATTTTCAAGCTGTAAGTATCGCTTTATCAAGCCCGAACACATTAGCGGAGCACGGGTATTCAGCTAGTTTTTTATATGAGCAACAACGGAACTTCTCAGAACTGTTATCAATAAAGGTTTCTTCACGTTCTCTGCAGTTTCCTCCTATCTTGTGTGCCTATTCAATATTGGGCAAACGATGGGATTTTTGCTCCTAGGGGGATAGATTTTTAAGTGGGCAAAGGGCTATGATGAACTGTAAAAGAAAGAAACTTTTCTCCTTGTCCATTGTGATAAAGTTAGTTATCACTTGTGAGTTCTCATTCTGTGGCGTCTGTGTTGTTTTTAGCCATGCCGTGTCTGATAGTAAGGATACACCCAATATCTTTTATTCCCGAACAGTGACGTAAGAACGATGAACAATATACATTACAGCTTCAAGTATTGGTCATAGTCTCAAGGATTAAGAAGTTTCATAGTTATTCAGATAATTATTCTTTTGAAATCTGGGTAAACTGAACCCCTCCTGGTAATTTTCATGGCAACTAAACCTATACAAGCTGGTTCTCTCTAGAGTAGTGGTTCCCAGCGTGGGGCCCAGATCCCACAGGGGGCAAATTTGATTTCTAATGGGGGCAATTTGAACCTTGTTTAAACCAAGTTAATGGCCTTTTAGGCTTCTTCTGTGCGAGTAGAGTTCACTTTTTGAGTAAAGTAAGAATTATACATCACAGGGGGTGGGGCTCAGGATTTTAGAGATGCTTAGGTGGGGCCTGGCCCAAAAAATGTCGAGAACCACTGCTCTAGATTAAAAAGTCTAACAATCCTGGAAATAAGGAAAGAATATTAAATTAGACTAGAAAATATGTTAAGATAGAGGTATAAACAAGATGAAAATTGTTAGTGTTATGATGAGGAAGATAATCGTGCTTAATGTTATCATTGTATTTTTTTAGAAGATATGCTGAGAAAAATGAATAGGTTAATAATGTTTAATTGTTTAATATACTATGATTTTAAGATTAATATTAATGTGAATGATATTGTAAATGCTGAAAGCTGATGCACAGAGATATTTGTGCCCAGACGACACGCTGTTTAAAGCGAAATGAAATGTTTATATAAAAAAAAAACTTTTTTTTTTTTTTAAAAAAGGCTGACAATCCTTTCTGTAGCAATCAACCGGTGCAGACAGCTTTGCCTTCACAAAACAGATGTGTTACTTAAGCATACCTTCATACAATTTCCTTTTGGGATTAATTGCCACCAGCTTTGAAAATGATCCACGCCCTTCTTTAGAAATTGTTGTCTGTGATTCGGATGTTGTGTTTTTAAAACAACCATGATGTTTTATTCTATTCTTCAAAGCACCTGAGGCAGAGGTGGGTTCCTACCAGTTCGCACCTATTCGGTAGAACCGGTTCGTCAAATCTACCGAACCGGTTAGAAGAGGTTCCACCAGTGGACCCGGAAAGCAGGCCACACCAACAGAAGAGGTTCCAAAAAATTTTGAAACCACCACTGGTGGGTGTGTAATGTCCCGCAGTTATCTACGCATTAATAATGATCTAGTAATATTTCCTCGTACATTTTAGGGACCTTTCCTTACATAATTGGTGTTTTCTTTCATACTATTGGGTTTCTAATTTCTGTTTCCGTTAGTTGGCAATTGCTAAAACCAATCCCACGTGAAAAAGTATTCAAAACCTTCTTGATTTTAATTGTCAATTTATTTATTCCTGAACATTGTAATATTTATTCATTTACATATCTCTGTTTTTCCACTGTTGTGCAAACACAATTCCAGCAGCTGCTAACATGTGTAAAATTAAATATATATTATACTCCCTTTCAAATAGCCAACAAAATATTTCTGGTTTTAATTCCATATCTTGCTTTACGATTCCTTCTAACCACTAACTTCTGAATAGCTACTTGGACCGACCTAAGTACTAATTCATAATTTCATATCCGGTCACATAGGCGGCAAGCCACTCCCATCCGGTCACATGGGCAGCAAGCCACTCCCATCCGGTCACATGGGTAGCAAGCCACTCCCACAAAGGAGGCCACACCCACAGAGTAGGTTCCAACAATTTTTGAAACCCACCACTGACCTGAGGGTAGAACAAAGAGCAACGGGTGGAAACTAATCAAGGAGGGAAGCAACTTAGAACTAAAGAGAAATGTCCTGGCAATGAGAATAATTAACCAGTGGAACAACTTGCCTCCAGAAGTTGTGAATGCTCCAACACTGGAAGTTTTTAAGATGTTGGATAACCATTTGTCTGAAGTGGCGTAGGGTTTCCTGCCTAGAGTTGGATTAGAAGACTTACAAGTCCCTTCCAAGTCTGTCATTCTATTCTATTTTAAAGCAGGGGTCCCCAACCTCTGGGCCGTGGCCCATTCAGAACCAGGCCTCAGGACACAAGCTCACACATGTACACACTGTCAGCCCTGAAGCCATTTTGGGAGCATCTTCTTCATGGCTGCCATAGCGAGGCCGGTTGGAGCTGTGGGAACGTGAGGGGACGGGGGAGATAGAGATAAAAACTTGGGGTTTTGATTTGGCTGAGGGAAAACTCCAGGTTCTTCAGAGTCGGGTTTTCACCAGCTGTGCCAATATGACATTCCTCATAAATTTATATTTTGAGGAAACTC